>NW_019416422.1:307595-351086 GCF_000390285.2 Anoplophora glabripennis
AATAGTATATTATTTAACGAGCGTATAATGTAGGCTATATTACACGAGCCGTAGGCGAGTGTAATATAGCCATTATACGCGAGGCAAATACTATACTTTATCTACGACTTAGTATCCGGTGTTTCAGTTATAAATTTGTATATTTCATCTCCAGTAAATGCCTTTGATTTCTTGGGTTGGTAGCCTTCTGACTGCCTTTTTAATAAACTCGAACTTTTGCGTAAGATTCATATTATGTTTAAGGTTAAGTGTGCTCTTAAGCATGGAATAATGGCTCCACAATGTAGACGATTTACATTTTTTTGTCAATTCCTTGAAATATACCAACAAAGTGTCTTCGGAAAACGAATTTGTGCCAATTTTTAGTCGCCAGTCCATAAAGCTGTTATATACAATTGTGTAATTTTTTCGTGATTTCTCTGGAAGTAATTCCAATGATGCTAATTTCGCGGCTTCACGAATTTCAGGAGGGGTGCATCGAATTTCATTTTCACTGTCAGAATTAAACTGCAAAATTACTGCAAAAGTCAAAAATGTTTTATTTTGCGAAGTGTTGTCAAATCAATTACATTAGTTACCATAGTAACAATAATTCAAGCAAGCTCGATTCTATTTTGTAGCGCGGTCAGAAGCTATAAGGGATACGTATAAAAATTCATATTCCACACCTGTGGAATATGAAACTCATATTCCACGGGTGTGTAATATGAGTTACATTATGTACTTACTATCACAATTATAATGCGTCTATTATTAAATAGTCGTAGATAAAATACATTACTTATTAATCGTGTAAATAAATGAATGCAAAATATGTTACATACAGTCTAAAAATATTTCCTGTACACATCTCCCAATCTACTACTACTAATACCACTACCACTACTACTACAACTAGTAGTAGATTGGAGCGGCCTCAGTTTGGCAATTAGGCCACAAGTGGGCCCTTTTTACCTGCGCCCAAGTCCCATTACGTATCCCCTGTCTGCGTCTGACTCTCTCCCTACCTTCCTGATGTCGTGTTTAATCCATGGCAGGTGTCTCATTTCATTCCCTTTCAACTCTTCGGTACCCAAGACTTTATGCCTCCCGAAGGAGACGCTATGTCCCAAAAGACCGATAGAGGTATCCTCCCCTTCTTCACATTTCGGGCATTAAGGGTCTTCCTCAATTCCTATTAAACTTAAATACTTCCTAAGTCTATAAGAGCAACCACCATTTGATTTTGGGCTCACCAGCTATCTCGCCATAGATTTATTTATTAGGCCAATGATAAAGCTACGGGCCTACGTTTATGCTACCTCGTGTGATTCCAAGAATTAGTTCAGGTTCCTGGCCAGGTCCCCTGGTTCCAAGACGAGCTCTCTCGTTGCCAGGGATATCCATATGGCCCTGAACCCAAGCCAACCTCTCCTCGTTCCCATACATGTAAATGATTTCTTAAAATTATATATGATTCCGTTGAACTTGGTTCAGTAAAAGTGGAAAGATTAACTGATTAAATAGGAATTAAATTACTTTACTGACATTAAAATGAATAGAATTTGGTAAATGCAGTTTGCTTTCTGGTGAATAGTAAATGTGCTATGACATGTCATCCAGTATAAAGCAAATAAACTCCTCTAAAACTCTGTATAATACAATCAAAGTAGTACGCCCTAATCTAAGATTAATTTAGGGTGATATTGAAGTATTTTATCCACCACAAATCATATTATTTGTGAAGCAGACATGTTTTGCAATACTTCTTAAACTTTCTGATGTAACGCTTATTTTCTCTCTTACTCAATCTTGTTTAAAAGTTTTGTTTGTTTTAGTCACGAAAAGCAACGTAGAAATTGGATGTCATTCATGGAATTGTAGAAAATAAATTGCTTTTTTGATACAAAAGAATAACGACTGTTGTTAACAAAACATTTACATCATTATTTGTTGTTGGCATTAATTTAATTTTAAATTAAAATTTGCCACTGAATGTTTACAGTTTATGTAAACAATAAACAATTATTCAGTTATAGTATATGCGCGTATAACTAATGCATATGAAAATATACCTTTTATTTCATTTAATAAGGTTTAATTAAAATGTAGTTTTCGGTTATCTAAAATAGATTCATTAACCATCACTATTACAGCAAATTTTCCCCTCAAATTGCTAGTACAACTAAGAGCAAACTAACATTTATTGCAGATTAATAACAAAATTTGCCATAACTATTGGAAACGACCTTCAGAAATATGATAATTCTTGTTCTCGAAAAGGTGTAATTGTCCAGGGAACTGTGAATCAATTTTTCATCTAATTTTTTTGTTGCTACTTTATTACTTTATTTTCTATATATTCTATACATTCCTCAGGGACAGCTATTTTTACAACCACCATGTATGTATAATACTGGAAATAAGAGTATCTTTATATTGCATGATAAATATTATACACTATTGTTTTACATTTACCGGAAATCAATTTCAAAGCCCCGCATAAAAAGTTCTGTACCAGAGACATAAGTACATACATTTTGTGTACTTTTTTATGCTTAATTAGAATCTGCAGAACAAAAACCGATTTACCAGGCCATTTTTTTTAGTAAAACGCTAAAATATTCCCTAAAATAGGGTAATGGTAAAGCTTTATAATGAAAAGTAACAATTTGTAAATACTTTGAGAAAACATTTTAAAATATAATTTAAACATTAGAAACAAATATATGCAAATTAAATCTACACTCACCGCTACGACGGGATTAATTCAAGGTCAAATAATGAATATTAGTGCAAAACAATGTGGAAAACTGTAACATTGTATTATATACTATAATATAATCCTGAAACACCCTGTATGTATACCACTACATACGTGGTACTTATAACTGCTGTATGTATGTTTGTCGATGTGATTGTATATAGGGTGTCCCGGTACTTGATACAAAAAAGTTGAGTACAGATAGATGAGATCAAAATAGTTCTTCATATAATTTTTTTTCATACAGGCCTTCGCTAACAAGTTACGGGCCCTCAAAGGTGAAAATTAAAAAGTTATTTTTATTTACAGTCTAAACCATTAACTTCAACATGATGCAAATTTGGTGATCGATTACACATGCATGTAGCTTGTTTTTTATGCTGTAAGTGAAAATTTATTATGCCCAGAACGCCAGTGACGGCTATGCCCAATGATTAACAACCCGGAATTTTTGCATAGATGACGATCACAATCTGCCTGTATCAAAAATAAGTTCCCTGAAGAATTTGCCAACGATAATACTCTCTTGGTTCAATTCGGTAAAATTAACAGTTTAGGAAATACTTATGATTTTATGTCACATCAAGCAGCGCCTCCACCATTTTTTGTTTTTATTTTTTAATTGGACCGTACATATTTTTAAAATAAGAGTCTAGAAAATCTTACTGTCTGCTAATTTAATTTTCACTAACAAAGTTTGACAAATACACTACACATAACACAAAATAGAAAAACAAAACAAGAATAAGTGAAAGTAAGTTAAAAAAATAATTTAAAAGAAAGAAAACATTCAAAATACATTTGCAGCTTCACACACTTCCTACTTCTACGAATGTTATTTGTTTGTACATGAAAAAGCATTCCTGGGGTATGTATAATATTATCACAATGGAAATTAATTCAGTGTAGCAATTCATCCCTTATCTGTACTGGGGTTGTGTACACTAAACTTCCCGACGGAAGATGTCCATTGGGTTAAAGTCTGGAGAACGTGGTGGCCATGAAATTGACCCTCCTCTCCCAATCCATTTATTACTAAAAATAATGGATAAATAATTTCGTACATCAATATTGAAATGGGGAGGAGCCCCATCGTGCATGAACCAAATTTTTCTTCGGGTGTATAATCAAACATCGTCGAATAGTAGCTGCAAATTATTTTGCAAAAACTCCAAATATCGATGTTCATTCAGACGTTCTTCAAAAACGTATGGACCTATTAAATTATTACCCTTTTTCTTGTACAAACAAATAACATTAGTAGACTTAGGAAGTGTGTGGAGCTGGAAATGTATTTTGAATGTTTTCTTTCTTTTAAATTATTTTTTTAACTTATTTTAACTTACTCTTGTTTTGTTTTTCTATTTTGTGTTATGTGTATAGTGTTTGTAAAATTTTCTTAATGAAAATTACATTAACAGACAGTAAGATTTCCTCGGCTCTTATTTTAAAAATATGTATGCTTCTAACATAGTAATTAAGTGCAATTAAAAATTAAAAACAAATAATGGTGGAGGCGCCGCTCGTTGTGCTGTTACATAAAATCACAAATATTTCCTAAACAGTTAATTTTACTGAGTTGGACCAAGAGGGTATTATCGTTTGCTAATTCTTCAGGGAACTTATTTTCGATACAGGCAGTTTGGAATCGTGATCTATGTAAAAATTCTGGGTTGTTAACCATTGGGCATAGTCCGTCCCTGACGTTCCGGGCAAAATTAAGTTTCACTTACAGCATCAAAAACGAGCTGTATGCATGTGTTGTCGATCACCAAATTTGCATCATGCTGAGAGAGAGTACTTTTTTATATAGCGTGTAAAAATTTTTATTACATCGGAGCTAATCATCAATCTAATAATAATAATAACCTGGCGAGAGAAAACATACAGTAATTCCACACATACAATACATTTAAATTTTGCAAAAGGACAAAGGATAATTGTACAAGATTAACAAATAGTGTCGAAAACGTGTAGATATTAAAAAATTAAAGGTAGCCATAGGAACAAATATTTTTAAATTTAGCTCCTGTAGGTACTTTATCCTGTATCATCCTCGAATCCTTTTAAAATGCGAAGTGGCCATTAACTTTCTCGCAGAGGTCTCTTTATCTGCTTTATCAATAATTTTTCTTTGTATAGTGAAAAGTACTTACACGTCTTGATATTAATGTAGAAAAGGTATTTTTTTTTTATTTTTTAAAAGTTCTCTTTGATATCACATTAAATGAAAATTACTATTGATCTGAAAAATTGTATCTCAGATTTCATTAAATTTTAAGTAGGCTAGAGAGGCAAACGTTTTGACTGTCTAAGCACCAAGTAATGGTATTGTTATTTCTTGCTGGGTAAACATTGTTACACAAAGCACATGCTTCTTCATTCAACGAGGAAGGGTCAGCAGAACATAAATAAAGGTCTATTTTCAACCTCACATTTCCAATTATTTACTAATGTCGCACCCAAACATTCGTTACATTCGAGAACTGTCAGTAACTGAATTGTATATATGAAACCAATGTCAGTGGTCAACCCGATCAATATAGTAACTGGCGTTTCATTAGTATTTACAGGAAACAAAGTATGATCTCTCATACTTTGTTAACATCACTAAAGACATATTTCAAGTTTGATACATCATGTAATGCTTAAACAAAAAATAGCCAGTGGCGTCGAAATCAAGGAGAGTCTGACTCTGAAGGTTTCCACTATATAAAAAAACTTATTTGAAATTCAAGAGATTCTTTACAGATTTGGATGAACCATTTCTAACTGAAATATTTGTATCTCCTGAACATCTTTTGTATAGATTATACAGTTCACGATATCTAATTTTTTAATAGAAAGGCAGTAGTAACATTGACACATCCATATTCCTGAAGTTATACACGCATAAAAATGTTTTCTTTCTCGTTATTATTTTCTCTGTTTTATTGAACACCATTTTATACAGATGAGACAAAAAAAAAATATTTTAACACATCAGAGTGAATATAGAGGCTGTCTCTGAAATAAGTGCGTTCCGTGAAGAGGGGGATGGAGGGTACGAAAATGAGCAACTTTTATTAAGCCAATTGATGATAATTATTTGTAACATTATATTACGTTTTGAATCGAAAAAAAATCACATGAAGGTTTAAACAAATTTAATGCCGTCCCTGGTACGGCAGACAGCTTTGATATCGAAGTTGCCGCGCGCTATAGTGCGAAAGCGCTGACGGCAGTTGTGACGGTTTAAATTTTGTGATCAAAATTGTTGAAATGACCCCGCAGGTTCCTTATGGAAAATGGTTTCCAGCCGATAGTTCTGAAAATTTGGATTTGAATAGTTCTCGAAGCTTAGATAAAAAGTTGTCATAAGCACTAAGCTGAGAAAATCATATTTTTCGAAATATAGTCGCCGAAAGGTAGGAGTTATAGTACCGCGAGGTATAAATTGAAGAAGACTCATTGTAAGGTCAAATGAAGAGGAGTCGTGCAATCTGTCCAAAACACATATTTCTTAGATTGTTGGGGTTACTGAATCGGAATCAGCCATTTATTCGGGTATACAGATGCTATACAGAGTATACAGAAGGTGCTTAGGTAAAATGATGATGAATTTCAATTGGATGAACATATAGATGAACCAGGACTTCTAAGAGTACGAATTTTCTCAAGATACCGAAATGCTGCAAGACATCAAATATTCATTAGTTATGTCAACGTGGATGAAGACTTAGATAATTATGGTGGTGATCAAGATAATGGTCCAATCCTAGCATATTATTGCACGTGTTACTCAGGGGCGAGAGTAGTAGGAACTTGTGCTCATGTGGCCAGTGTTTTTTGGTTTCTAGGCTATGCCCGCCATCAACCACATGTGAAGTACCCAGATGATTCGCTATTAAATACTACAATGATTGCAAATAATTAAATGATAATTGAATTACTTAATTATAATTTATGTTATACCTTTTATTTCAGACAATATTATTTCTTATTTGAAAATGATTCAATATGTATTCGTTACGATGTATAGTAAAGTCAAAAACATATGTATTCATCAACGATGTTAATAAAGAATGTACTTTAGTTAAAAAAGTTTTTACTTATCGATTTTTTAACCTACCCAATTAATTAGTAAACTCCAGAACCAGGTTGGCCGTGGAACATCTTACAACCTGTTATCCTCTTAAGACTTCTCACTGTATACTTTGCAAATGCGCAATACAATATAATAAAAAATATCCTAAAGCTGTAATAAAATATTACTTAATATTATTATAATATGATTACATATGTTTGGGACAGATTACATTTACAATGATCTTACAATGACCTTCATTTGATCTTGATGTGACCTTGCAACTCATCCGCACAGCCAAATGGATGGCAGATTCGGATTGAGTGACCCCGATAACGTAAGGAACATGTGTTTGGGACACACGGCTTCTTTTCATTTGACCTTACAAGCTAAGAGTCTTCTTTAATTTATACCTCGCGGTGCTATAACTCCTAGCTTTCATCGACCGACTAACTTTTTATCTACGCTTCGAGAACTATACAAATCCAAAGTTTCAAAACTATCGGCCGAAAGCCATTTTCCATAAGGAAGCTGCGGGGTCTTTTATTCAAATCACGTTTAAAAGTAACACAAAATTAAACGAATAAACGAATTACTTATCAGTAGACATTGGTCTTTAAAAACTCTAAATAAGCAGCACCACTAAACGTGCACACTATCGAACTGAGTAATCTGTCACCCAAAGCACCACACCACACATTCACTGAAAACTGTTGCTGGAACCGAGATCTCTGTACAACGTGAGTGAAAATTTAGTATGCCATCTCTAATAAAACAACATTCATCCGTAAAAAGCACCTTGCTTGTAAAATCCAGATCTTGTGCTATTTGATGCCGAAACCAGTGGCAAAATTCCACACGAGGCTGAAAGTCATTGTTATTTAATGTCTGATCCCTTTGTACGTGATAATGAACTGTAATAATTGTTCTCGTAGTACATGCCACATGGTACTGTTAGATACACCCACTTCTCGACCAGTGTCGCGAGTACTGCGCCTCGGATCTTCATCAACGAGGTTTATGATGTGTTCTTCGTTGTCGAACCCATATTGCGGCTTTTCCCGTCCACGACCTTCATATGTCAGGTGGACATTCTCGGTATTCCGTAACCTTTAAACTGTCTTTTACTTCTACTATTAGGTTGTCGTCTGTTAGGGTAACGGACTGCATACAAACAAGTCTCATTTATATTGTACTGACATTATCCGTACATTAGCACCATATCTGCTAGTTCTTAATCAGAAAACATTTTATCCGCTGGCTAAGTAATACTGCAACACACAAGCATAGAACACAAGACACACTGACTACTGACCTACCATCATATTTGCTTGATTGTGGAAGTCACTCGAACGTCCGCTAATTAGAGAAGCGCTTTACGCATGTAACGAGTCCGAATCATTCTGGCTGTTCACGTGCACAAGAAGCACAAGGTCGGCTTACATTTATGGTTGCTTATTACCCTGCTGTGCCCTCTATCACCCTTTTCAAGGAACACACTTATTCCAGAAACACCCTGCACTACTCTCGAAAGGGTAGATGCTAAATTTAGAAAACTAAAGAGCAGTTTTTTTCTAATCAAATAAGGATCGCGAATTTGGCTACGGCTGACGTCAGAAAGGTGAAATTTTCAATGCGCAGTCTGTGCTAACTTTCTAGGGGAGTTGGAAGAAAGAGTGAGACAACTAAATTTTTAAAACAATGCTGAATATATTAACGAGAAAAATGTAAATACAACAAATTCAACAGAATATACCAAGTTTGCAACCAACCTTAAAATGAACCTCCAAGTTCCCACTTTTAGAACAATAATTGACAATTCAATGGGGGAAGCAAATTAGCTCCAACTATTTCAGGAACTCAAGGGTGGATATTTTTTCAGTAAAAATCTGACTTCTTTCTGTCACTGGTTAGATAAGATAAATGAAGTCCTCAAAGTACGCAGATTTGGAACGCATGATAAAAATATAGGTAAATATTTATACAAAGAGGAAATAAAAACTTAATGTAAAATTTTGGATTAGCGGAGTAAATACTTCATTAAATTAATTTGTAAAATGAAAGCATAAACAAAAATATGGAACACGTGATCTGGTCTTCTGGTCGATATAAGACACCTCACCAAAAGTTCTACTGGGTACCTACAGTCATCCGTCACTTCTAGTGCGTCTTGGAGAGTAGACAATGGCACTGATAGGATGTCAACTGGAATTCTGACTTTCAGTGGTAATGGACAGTTCCCTCAGCAGATGAAATTGCAGTAGAATCAACATGGTTACGATTACTGAGTCTTTCTCGCCGTCTTGTCCAGTTGGCCAATGATGTTTACATGAAAATATTCATAAACCACAATGAACAAATGATATTGACAGGGAAAAATGATAAAAGTATTACGATGAAATCTATCAATACCAACTATGTTAACCTATCACCCTGCATACAAACTTTTGAAGAAAGTATCTAATAAAATAAAATAAAACAGCAATAAAATCTTGCTGAAGCAAAATATCACCCTGTATACCAACGTTTGAGCTCAACATATAATCGTACCTACTAACAAAAATTAAAAAATAAATTACGGAAAAAATTGCAAACTACGCGAATAAAAATGATCTGAAGGTATGATGTTCTATACCAAAGGAAATGTTACCAGAAGACAACAGTGAAGGAGTAAAGGATATTGTAAAGCTATTCTACGAACTAAATAGTTATTATTGCAAATAAAAATCAACAAAATTTGCAAAATCCGATATAGTGAGTGTTACTTTTAAATTATACTAATACAAAAATTGGAGAATGTATGTAACTATATCGAGGGCTTCATAACAAAGGGGCGTATGAGCCAAATTACAATTTATAACAGGCGTATGTTCATACACCTAACATAATAACATCAATAATATTTTAATTATTGTAAATACCGATACAGCTAACTAAGGAACTATGCTCCACACTTTTTGTGGCTCATGCGCCCGAAAATACAATTTTCGTGATTTAGGTTCATACGCCCGTCTGTTATCATGCCCTCCATATAATGTTCTAAAATGACTCAAATTAACAAAATGAATATCAAGGCGGGATATACCAACGAAAAACAAAAAAAATATATATAAAAAATCGATATGATTAGTTTCGGGAAACGATGGACTATAATAAAATATCCTAATTGCGTATTTTGGCAAGATACAAGGATACTAACAAAAGATAATATGACAAAGTCACGATAGAGTAACAAACGAAATATCCCATTAAATCTCAGGTTGTACAGCAAAACTTAGCACGAAACAACTGGAAATACTGCACAGATAAGTTGCCACAGATTACAAAAAGAATGATAGAAACATACCTGCTAAGCAGTGTAATTGGCGAAAGAAAGTGCCCTGCACATTCCGCCCTAGATGTGGTTAATAGTACACCCAACAAAAATTATGCAGCTGTTCCAAACCGAACAACGGTGAAATTCCCATAATCTGTAAAACAGTGACAGAACAGATTCGAAAAAGATAGGATGGAATCGATACTATTCCATCCTCAAAACAACAGTATCTGCCCGAAATACGCATAGAACTGTGAAAGTACCATTATTTATGTTAATAAAAATTAGCATGATGAAAGACCTAGATTATTAAATCCACCTTTGCAAAATGTGATCCCGTGTGACTACACTGATTACCTTCTTTTCTCGTTTTGTTAACTCTCCACACACGTCGCTATTATTGTTGTAATGATGTTAATAAAAATAGGCAACCACTTTAACAGAGAATAAAAGAGTGTAGTGTATAGGTGAATCTAATTATATTAAATTTGATGGAAAATTGCTTACCATTGGTTGTTGGAATGGAACAAATGGTTGTTGCCTTTCAAGTTATAAAGGATAATGAAATTAATATCGCGGCCAAATTATGAGGAAATTATAAAACAAACAAAAACTAAATACTACGTTATAATAGTAAAATATACCCCAAATAAATCCCGCCATACTTCTGGCATAAGATCAGAAAAAAGTACATGTAGGAAGCATGCAGCCTCCTAAAATTTACAGAAACAATTAACCCCCTAGCTATAAACAAGTAAACATGTTGAGGCCAACTTTTTATGTGGAAACGTATGTGGAAGACACTCGGTAAATACTTCTATATCCTCCGTTTATATATTGTGAAAAAAACAAAACTAGAAATACCTCCAAATGATACCTTCCGGGTTCCCTCCTGATGACCCATTCCCGAAAAATACTAATTCTTCGAATCTCGTGAGGTTTTTTCGGTTCCTTAAGATGTACTACTCTGAGATCTGTAACTCTATTTTTTTTCTTCGGATACGCGGCTTCTTAATCATGTCTTACCCGCTTCTCAGCTTTCTACTTTCTCGCTCCCTTCCCCGATCTTTTACTATTAAATTCATATAAAATTAAGTATCCGCTCATTGTTTTTAAATGGAATGTGTTTAAAAATCTAGACTTATCTAGTGGTAGACGAATTACAAATAAATGAAATGCTACGTTAGAAACTTTATCCGTCACCCATTCTTGTGTTAATAGTCTAAACTTTATTAAATTTATGTCGATATATTAGAATTAAAAAATTACGTATCTCTATATATTCAAATATCTAGACAATGTAAGAACTATCTAGTTATTCTAATATGAAAGAAGAAAGATCAAGTAGTAGGTATTGTCGTGGAATAATCGGGTTGGACTCAGTTCAATAGGATGGTTTTGATCTGGCGTTGGCGTAATCGGCCTGGGCCGTGTAACTCCCTCGGGCACTTTCAACATAAATATGGTGTCGGATGGAACGACTTGGTCTGGCTCTATTTTCACCTGCGGTGCTGGGAGGTTAGTCTCCCGATTGCCTATGGAGAGGATTTCCAGTAGGTTCGTGCTTCTCCTTAACGTTATCTGTAGGACATCAGGGGCAGATGACGAATTCTAGGCATTTTAGGATGAGTGATCCACGCTCTAATTCGGGTCAAAAGATGTACTTTAGCACTGCACTTGCTATTAGAGTTTTAGTTCTAAGGTTTCATCTGACCCTGTATAGTTTTTTGCACATATTTTTTTATCTTAGGATTTTTAGCTCTGTGAGTCTGTAATCACTGTATTTTATGTGATGTCTACGCATTAAAGTTTATTATTGAGACCCCCGTGGAGCACCTGTAAGCTTAGGAGTTTGTGCACTGCATCTATCAGAAGGGCTACCGTGTGACAGCTTAAAAGCTGGGTACCTCTGAGGGTCTTCGCCGATGGACCTAGACGCATAGCTTGAAGAGCTTTGGGAGCTAAAGAGCTTTGATTTAATTGTTTATTTTGGGCTAAATATAGAACAATGTGCAAGTATTTACATTTTCATATGAAAACTCAAGCAATTTTGAGCGTGTACAAACACTGACCAGGATTCCGTTCCTGCTTATATTTCTGCCGTCGTCCAGGGTCGACGTTCGATCACTGGAAGGGGCATCTCCGGTAATAGTTCTGTTGCGTAGTCTAGTTTGGGTCGGCACCATTCCCACTGCTCGCCTCTGCCATCTTATCTCTTTCTGGACTTCTGGAAGTACGCATTGTTTAGTTTTTGCATATATGTAACTACCTTTGTTTCGGAGTTTCCATCCAGTTCGATTTTTTTTATATTTTGATATTCGATGAATTTGTTTGTCGAAATTAGGAAGTGGAATTGCTCCGTGACTCTTCTCATTGGGCACCATTTACTCACCCCGTAAAAAAATGAGTAAATTTTCAATCAAAATCAACACAATTTTTTGTTAAAACGAGTTGTGTTAAAATAATAAAATAATAACACTGTTTGTTGAGTAATGTCCAGCCAGCTATTTTTTAGTTAAATAAATTTTGTATTGAGAACATCTAATAACTTTTGAGTTAACTTGCTGAACTATGTATTGTATGTCAATTCTTAAATACAACTAAGTAAACTTATTTGTTGTCTAACAGCAGAGACCATCGGGAGTCAGCATGTGTTTGTACACAACTTCGTGTTTCGCCTTCTTCCACCATTTTTACAAAGTCTGTTTTCATTCTTACATATTTTAGTTACTCTTGGGTTCGTAAGATACTATGCTAAAATTATAGCAAATTTAACTAATTAACTGTATTTTGTGTATAATACTATGCAACATTAATGATAAGTTCATTTCCTTGTTAAAACCTTAAATTATCAAAAATCATCTGCAAAATAATTTCACTCATAAATAATCTTGATTTTACACTACATTATTTTTTTACTGAGTTATGCACTTTATTTTGATTATTCTTGTATGGTGGTTTATAATATTTCTCTAACACCCAAATAATTTTAAAAAGTATTTACTATTTAACCACAATTAGTTGTTTTGATATTGTATGCAAATTAATTCTCTATTTTTAAATGCATTTGTTTGTGGCAAAATAAACACACCGATATATGGTTCCACAAGTAGAGAACAAATATTTGCAATACGTGTATGTTTTAAACAAAAAAGTTTCTATATATGTGCACTACCTATGAACAAATAACAGATAATGATATTCAAGAGAGAGACATACTGGATGATTTTTTTTAACCTGAATCTCGGGAAATAAGCACTCAATGAAAAAAAAGTCCATAATCAAAAGTTATTATTCCGCGGAGGGAATATATTAGTGCTAAAATTAGTCCCCTTCGCTCCTTATAGGTATTACGGGGCGTAACTTTGAAATCTTAGATAGTAACCTTTATTTTTTATTCAGATTCTACGATTAAAAGTACATCAGATTTGCAATAAAGACGTTTTCACTGTAAATAATCAAAATTAGTCTTAAAATAAATTTTATTTCTTAAATTTTTATTTACTTGTCAAGAAACTACTATTATCGTAACCCAGGAACAGGTGTTCTTTTTTGATACTTGATCAACGATTAACTACACCCGTGTTCCATAATAATGGGCAGTGATTCATATCCAGCAGTTAGACGAGTAAGGGAGGTGAAGGATGCAGGGAACAAGATTCCATAAGCGTACTCTTGAGAAGGGGTCAACGAACATACAATTATAAAAATAAATTCACGGTGAATATTTACTTAATACTTTAATATTATTATTAGACGCCGCTCTTTTCCAGAAGATAACTTTAATCCAGTCGAAAATCATTGCAGAAATTTCTGCCGTTTGCTTTGGACATTGCCGTCGTGTCACACTTTTGTCACCGTATGACCTTCATTTATCCATGTTTCGTCCGTGTAATATATTTTACGTTTTCGAGCTTGTCTAATACTTGTCTTAAATAGTTTCTTCGCCATATCACTATTTTCTCTTTTCCTATCAGCATACTCTTTTGATTTAGTTTTATAATACAGAAATTGTCACGCATAGTTTGCGAAAGTACCCTTCTAGATATTCTAGGCAAATTTGATCCTGTGAAGCCTGAATTTTGCTTGAATTACTCTCCAATTTTAAGAACACAAACCCAAAATTACTAATAAATTAATTACAATCACAATTAAATTAACGGAAAGATATCATCCGACTTCTCCCGCGCATACGTCTATTTGCCTATGCCGACAGAACTGCCCGGAACCGAATAAACGCCACCAAACTGACGTCACGCACCAAACACCAATGAAAGTGAGCCGGACTAAAGATGAAATCACTGCCTATTATTTTGGTATCTGACTGCAAGTATTTAAATTTTGGTTACTTTAGTTTATTTACGATAAGTTTGCAATTATGTCATATTTAGTAATTAAGTGAAGCTAGTAGAATAATCCTTCATTCCTGTTCTATATAGCGTTAACTTTCATCAAACGATGAAGTTTTATTGTCTTAAGTTTACACACTTTGCGACGTTGACCAGACATTGAATTAAAATTGTTAAACTTAATTGGTTGCGTTTCTGTTACGTTTCATAGCAGCTCCGTGTGATATTTGTATTTTGAAATCGATTGGAACTGTATAAAATGGTACTTTCGCAACTAATAAATTAACGGTGTGTAGTGCAAAGCATTAATATGACAAAACCTTTACCCAATCGTGCTCATAAACTGCTATAAACAGAAATGTGAAAATGAAGTACCATTTCTCCCACTCACCACTGTAACAGACTAAACTGTAATTGTTACACCAATTATGAACTGCATTTTATACAGGCTGTCCCGGTTCCCACGTTTTCCAAACTTTAACCCGATGGACTTCTTCCCGTGGGGATACCTGAAAAGTTTAGTGTACTCAAACTCAGTACAGACAAGGGATGAATTGCTACAAAGAAATTATTTCCATTGTGATAACGAACATTCCCCAGAAATGCTTTTTCGTCTACAAACAAATAACATTCATAGACTTAGGAAGTATGTGAAGGCGGAAGGTGCCCATATTGAAAATGTATTTTGATAGTTTTCTTTCCTTTAAATAATCTTTAACTTATTCTTGTTTTTTTTTCAATTTTGCGTCATCTGTAGTGTTTGTCAAATTATGTCCAATTAAAAATTAAAAACAAAAAATGGTGAAGACGCTGCTTGATGTGCACTGTGACATAAAATCACAAATATTTCCTAAACTGTTAATTTTACCGAGTTGAACCATGAGGGTATTATTGTTGTCAAATTCTTCAGGGAACTTATTTTTTATGCAGGCGGATTGCGATCGTCATCTATGCAAAAATTCTGGGTTGTTAACCATTGGGCATAGTCCGTCCCTGGCGTTCAGGGCATTCTGAAGTTTACTTACAACATCGAAAACAAGCTGTATGCACGTGTTATCGATCTCGAAATAACTTTTTAATTTTCACCTTTGAGGGCCCGTAACTTGTTAACGAAGGCCCGTATGAAAAAAATGTATATGTAGAACTGATATTACTTTGACCTCATCTATTTGTACTCGCCTTTTTGTATCAAGTACCCGGACACCCTGTATATTATTATTTAAATAATGAAATTGTTAGATTATGTCTTATAATCTGTACTAGTATCAACCTAATTCTTTATGTTCAAATTGTTTTAATATATACTGTAACACGCGTGTCTTTAAAAGTATCTGATTTATTTATTTATATTTTTATTATTCAATTGTAAATATTGTTGATTATGTGTTTCCAGTAATTGGGTTTTCTTACCTGTTGGCAATAAATAGCCTTTATTATTATTATTCCGTTAATATTCTTTGTTTGATAAAGTTCTAGACGTTTTACATCCGAGTGTCTTAATCAATCACGTATAACATAAATGAAACACCTAGAGCCCACCAAAAAAACGTCAACGGGAAAAATGAATTGCAGATGTTGATGATTTTAACAAGATTGCAATTTGAAATGTTATTAATGAAATGTATAGAGACAGTTGAAATGCTATTAAATTTGTATCAATCTTAAATTAACGTGTTTCATTTTAGTCGAACATAGCGACGAGTTATGAACAAATACATAAAACAATGTAATACTGGTCTGTATGATTCACGGACTGTAAACAAATAATTGTTACAACTATAAATTGTTTTGTATTTTCTGTTATTGTTTTTATAACTTTTAAATGAAAAGAGTTGCATCAGATCTCTAGAAAACATTAACTGCAATAATCACACTGCACAATTCAGAATCAAAATTAATTTTTTGACTGTTTCTTGAATTATTTAGACGGACTTCATAATTAGTGGCTCTAGGTTACAATTTTAATAAACTGATTTCACTGTCAAAAATGAGTTTTGTTAATCATGAAAAATAATTTACAACCTAGCAACACTGTGCCATTTCGTACTGTAACGTTATTGCAAACTCATCTTAGATAGACTATAAAGATTGCCAGTTTATAATTGATACATTAGATTTAAATTTAATATTGTCCAGTACTAATTTCTTAAATGCTTAGTAAAAATAATAGATTTTCAGTAGGACAATATATACATTTGCCCGGTACAGGTAGTCTTTTGCACTATTTATTGAGATTGACGAAATATATTAAGGCCAAAAATAGGGACAATTGTCGTTATCTATGAGTGTTATACGCAGGAGTAGTTTGCATTTTCCTGTATTTAACAGAAATATTTATTTAGTAGTAACGTAATATTTATTCCTACTGCAGATGTCTTATAATACTTCTTTAATAGCTAGGTACCTGAAATTTATATAATAATCCTTTATCTGTAGAGTGCATTCAATTTAAAGATATAGAGCTTGCACGAATCACATAGATCACAGATCACTTTTTCCAACGTTTTGGGAACAACGTCATCTCTTGCAAAAATGTAGAATGCTCAGTATATTGTAAAAGTGTATGAAAATGGCAAATATTAAATTAAATTGGGTTATGTCAGGGTATATGCATTTTTATTAAAATTGTTTATTATATAATATAGTTATCTACATTTTATTATTATACAATTGTGTACAGTTTTTCAAATTACCTAATCACAAAATAACATTATTGTGCATGAATGATTCATATTACCGTCTATTATTCATACACTGAGTTGATAAAATAAAAATTCTTGTCAATATTTTCTCGGCATCAATTCATTCAGTAGGTATTTGTCATTATACTTAGGTATAATTAAAAATACTAATTTATTGTTTACCTGCAATTTTATAAATATAAATATAAATATAAATAAAATTATTTTTATATTAACTAAATATATTACGAACAAAATATAATATTCTAAAATTTTTAAATGCAGGATGAGTGCCAGGCTAGTGAAGAGGTCTTTGTAGGATTTTGCGATTAGTAACAAGGGGACGAGTTGAGCTGGCACATCACGTGCCACATATTAATGAATTTAGGGTTGGAAATGCTTTCAGAATAAATGTTAGATAAAAAGTGGGCGTTATACAGGACAGGGTTTCTCCAAATACTGTAAGAGACCAAAAACAAAATAATTTAGTTTCTACGCTAAAGACAGATTAAACTACGACTATACAGGGTGGCCCAATTAAAACAGTCCACCTAAAATATTTTCATTGCAACAGGTTTTTCCGGAAAACCCCGAAACAGGTCGATTTTGTTTTCAAGGGGGACATCTTTTGATCATAAATTCATGGATGTAGGGTCATCCCCCTAAAGGGAGTGGCAACCCCTTAAAAAATCCTAAATGGCACGGGGAGTTAAGTGTCAGATTATTTTAAAGGTATTTCAATTCTCTTTACAAACATGCTGAAATTTTTTTTGTTCTGCCTTAAACTTAATGTAAAAAAATGTGTTGGAAATGTCGGCGAAATAAATCGAAAAAAAAGGACAAAATAGTAATAAAAAAGCTCACCGGATAATGAAACTGTGAAAAATGAGTCTTGATAAGCTGATAGGTCTTATTAGAATTTTACATGTGTTCCGATTTTACATCAATCAGAATTGTCTAGGTAGTGAAATCCATTGATTTGTTACTATTCGCTATTTTGAAACAAATTATTCAAATTATCAATGGTTTACACCACTGCAGAGAGAATTGAAATTGTCATTCTTTATTTTCGAAATAATGAGATGGCCCGGGTAACTGCAAGAATTTTTAATGAAAGGCATTCCGGTAAGAATCTCAGCCATCCCTACGTAATAAAAATATCTAAATTTATGGAGACTGGATCAGTTGCTAACAAAAAATATGAAAGAAACAACTGCAGGAATTCCGCATAGTAGTCTTCAGAGGATCTTGAAAAAGCATCAATTCCATTCCTATATGATTCATCTCGTGCAAGAGCTCAATGAAGATGATCCAGATCGCAGTATATTTTGCGAACAGATGAGTGAAAAAATTTTGAACTATCCCAATTTTTTATATAGTACATGCTTTTCTGACGAATACACATTCTTTCTTAAAAGTTACGTGAGCAGACATAATTGTAGATACTGGAGTGATTCAAATCCTGAAGTTATGGGAGAGCAGTACCTATTCAAAGTTCACAGTATCCGAAAAAAGTTGAATGTATGGACTGGGATTTTGGGAAATAATATTGTTGGTCCATTTTTTCTATTTGATAACTTAATGGGCGAATCTTATCTCAATTTGCATCAAGACTTCATCTATTCCCGCATTGTGGATATTCTTGAAAACGACGAATAGTTCCCAGAGACTGATGTATTTTTTTTAACAGACTCTACCCCAGTTGTTGTACGTGACTTTTTGAATTAACATTTTCCCGAACACTGGATTGGTAGAAGGAGTTTCATTGAATGGCCTCCAAGATTGCCTGATTTAACACCATTGGACTTTTTCTTATGGGGTTATTTAAAAAGTGTTATTTATAAAACGAGACCTACCTCTTTAGCAGATCTTCGCCACCGAATAGTGGTAGCATTTGATGAAATAACCCCTGAATTGCTACAAAATGTTCGGGAAAATGTTGAACAAAGGTGTTAGTACTGTATGGAAGTAAATGGGTCACAATTTGAACACTTGATTAATCAAAGTTTATTTCAATTTTTTTCTTTCGATTTATTTCACCGACACTTCCAACAGGTTTTTTACATTAACTTTAAGGCATAACAAAAAAATTTCAGCATGTCTGTAAAGGGATTTGAAATACCTTACCTTACATCCATGAATTTATGATCAAAGATATCCCCCTTGAAAGCAAAATCGACCTGTTTCGTGAGATTCCGGAAAAACCTGTTGCATTGAAAATATTTCAGGTGAACAATTTTAATTGGGCTACCCTGTATGACAAATATGCAAAATGATAGTTCTTAATGCTTAATTTCATCAAAACATCCACACAGGATTTGTTTTAAAATGATGTTCATGATATCGTAACATGATTTTATTTTGTAAACTGTTTACAAAAATATAATTGAAAATATTTCAGGATGTATAGCCTCACCTGCTATATAAATTCTTGTAAAATTGTTTGAAAAATGCACCAAAACTACATACCTACAAATAAATAGTTTCAATGGCAGAATTTATAATAATATATAACATAACTATTATTAATTTTTTACTACTTCATTTGTAGATGATTACATAATCAAATCGTTATTTACGTAAAAGTAAAGACAGAGAAAATTCATTGTTAGACAAAATTTATACAAATTTCAGTCTCGTACAAATTTAAAATAAGAATTAATCATTTCAAGTGCTGTGATTCCGAATAAAATGAAATAATATAGCAGAATACAAAACCCTTTTACGCATTGTGATATTAAGACAATGAGTTTCGTACCCAAAAATCTAGCATCGTATTCAAATAATCTAAGCAAACATAGAAAACAGGAAGGAAGCGAAACAAAAGGGAAGGGAAAAGCAGACATAGCAGTGGAAGAGATGAACAATAAGTAATTAAACTTAAACTGGAGCCGGGATGTGACCCTAAAATTATACATATTTTCAGAGGAGTAATAATAGCGAAAGGGACCGTGCAAGGTAGCTTTCACATTTAAAGACCACTGTTCTTATTTGTTGCCTGCTATTAGTTTACTTGCATAATTTTTTATCTTGCAAAAGTTGTTTGTCGAAATGTATTTATTTTTTTAGCTGAAATATAAAAACTGATTTTGATGTAATTAATTTAAAAAATAACAAATCTCTATTGGGGATGTTATTTTTTGAAGTCTGCACTACTAGAAAACAAAAGGTATAGAGTAAAATAGGAATTGAAATTGTATTTTTATTACGCATTTTTTATTTTTAAACCTAACAATATTTCAAATCAATCTAAAACAATGCGGCTCGTGACATTGTGAATAGGTGAGGTCCGTGACTTTTTTACTAGGTGGACAAGAAAGAAAAAGAAAACCCGCGGGCAAAATTTTTTAAATTTTCAAGTTCAAACGACTAAATGCATCTGGAAATTTTTTGCAGTTACAACATTGATGTTCACCAGCAATTTTCATTAAGATTTTATAAAAAATAATACACAACTATTTGGATATTTTATTAATCCGGTCTCTAATAATAGGAATAAATTTCCACAATTTTTTTTATTTACAATAAAATTAAGTAGGTAACAGAAAAAAAAAATAAAGGGCTATATTTACCTAATAATTAACAAAATTGTTCCTACTTGGTTTATGAATACTTATAAAAAAATATGAAAAAATATAAAAACAAATTTTCGTAAGGCCAACTTATCTATTTACCTACATATAAAACAACGCCGCCAGCGTTTCGTTTGCTTCCACTTTAACAAAATATTTTAAAAACATAGTGAATGTCGATTCTACTATCATTTCTTGTGACTGTTAATTAACTTTTTCAAATTTTATCAAATAAAACATCCTGTATATTATTGGATTTTTAATTTATCTCTGAATCTCTAAGGTCTATTTTGGTAAAGAAACATTAGGCCTCAGTCGTACCATTTCGGTATTATTAGACGTATTTTCTTTTAATTGACATTTTAGCATTCTTGAAGTAGGTAATCTAAATGAAACATAACAATAAGTTGTGAGTTTTAATATTCATTCAAGCATGAAAAACTTACTGTTTGCATTAATTCATGATATCAAATGAAAATATAGTAGGAGTTAGAAATTTTGAGTCACGAATGAATTAGGAATGCATTGGGCAAGGAAATACAGTTAGAATAGTTTTTATGAATATAAAATTTAAAAAGTCTAATCTACAACTTGGTTACGTAGTCAATTCTATGAAAATAGCAAGGTGAAAAACCGTTTGATGAATTAATGTGATTAATTGATATTTAGTTTGACAATATATGCAATGAATATTTCAATAAACAGTAAATGATTACACCAGTTGTGTAGTGTGTGTAGTTAATTGTGAAATTAATTGACTTAAATTAATTCACAAATATGTTTGTAAGAAAGGTTTTATTCACTAAGTGGCAATAGAATAAAATAACTGAAGGTTAAAATTCACAAAGCATTTTTAAGAAAGCTGATTTTAACATTATTTTATCTCTACTTGATATAATGTGTCATGGCAACTACTATTATGATTAAAGCATTAAGCTATCAGCAAAAAATACATCACTCACCTCAGCGATACGAAACACTTAGATTATTTTTTCGTAGTTTCATTCGAATTTTAATAAAGTTATTTAAAACTTACACTTACAACTGGAAACAGAGTTTAAAAATACTTTTTTTAGTTTAACCGCTTTACAATAAAATTACTCCACAATCTTCGTTTTTTTTTTTTCATGCGGAATTAAAAGAAGGAAAAAGGTCATTGTGTGCGTTGATAAGTCCGGATATCCTTCACTTTTTTTGTCGGTGGTGGAAGCGTTGTGCTATTATAACTTTTTATATAAATTCTTTTAATAGCAACGCACGTTACTGTCATTAATAACGCCTCTTGCCTGGACGACTTTACAAAATAACGACTAAGAAATAAGTGCATGTGGATGCGAAAAAAACTATAAAAAGTGAAATCGGTGCTCTTGGCGACACCATGAAGGTTTTTATAATGAAAGATTATTAGCACTATTTCTGTGTTCCTAAAATAAAAACATAGACTTTCTTGACGTTGCCAAGGGGTTCTCTTGTATCGGGTGTTCAAATATTTCGGAGACGGTTTATCGTAAAGCATTGAGAAAAAAGCGAAATCGCAGCAAATTATCTTTGAGATAATTAGTTCGCCACAAGATGGCATGGTACAAGAACAGTGATATTATAAAGGACAGTGTAAATAATGGTGTTAAATCATTTTAATTAGTGCCATCCTCTAACTGTGAATATAAGAATTAGCGATAAACTAAGAAAATGCCAATTATTACCAATTAATTGTGAAGTATAGTTATTTCTAAAACATTAAATTTAATAAAATTTCATTAATCTGTACCTATTTTATTTTAAATATATGTACTTGGAGAGACGTTATTTAGAAATATGTTAATCACAGCACTTTGTTAATTTTCATTTTATTAATTTTCTAGTTTTTCGGCCTCGTCCAACATTACTGTCATCAAACAAAGTAGTTCATGCACTTGCATGATATAGTAAATACCGGTATAAGTATCTCCTTACTGTAATGTAATAGGAATAGAAACAATAACAGATACACCTCGTTCCACAAAATATAATAACTATATAATTTTATTTGCGGACCAGCTTATATGAACTTGCTTCAGTATTTATCAGCATTAGTACTGCGCTATTCGTTGCAAATTTTACTATAGTCTTTGCGCATGAAATCAACGCACAAGGTAAATTAGTCTCGTTCAAAACAAACTAACTAGCTACTAAAGTTAAAAACGTTCGTTTCTTTTTAACTAGCTTAATAAGTTAGGTGGCAACTGAAAATATTAAAATAAATAAATATGTTCTTATTTATTTCAGTGCATTTGTAGTAGTAATAGTTTATTTAATATTTGCAGTTCATAAAGTTTAATATTAAATAGTCTTGAATTATGCAAGATTTACNAGACGTTATTTAGAAATATGTTAATCACAGCACTTTGTTAATTTTCATTTTATTATTTATTATTATTGTTGTTGTTGTTGTTGTTATTTTTTTGATGACGTAAGGTGTAGGTTAGGAAGGGGGACTTGCATTAATATCGACTAACTGCCTGTTGTCGTTTGGAGAAATTGAAGATCTTTAAAAAATGTTGTGCTTTGGGGGTGGCGATCGCCACATCGCCACCCCCTCTGGATCCGGGCCTGTAAATAAGTCTCGGTTCAAATCAAACTAATTAGCTACTAAAGTTATATACGTTCGTTTCTTTTTAACTAGCTTAATAAGTTAGGTGGCAACTGAAAATATTAAAATAAATAAATATGTTCTTATTTATTTCAGTGCATTTGTAGTAGTAATAGTTTATTTAATATTTGCAGTTCATAAAGTTTAATATTAAATAGTCTTGAATTATGCAAGATTTACTTTTCGTTTATTTAAATTAAACTACTTTCAAACTTACGAAGTACCTCAAGGTTCTGTTCTGAGACCACTACTATTCCTATTATATATAAATGATTTCCAAACTTCTGTAAGAAACGACGTATTCGCGATTCTTTTCGCTGATGCACTAACTTATCCATAGCCAATAATGTTTTGGATGATCTGACGGTGGACATTCCAATAATCGAGGATGATGCATAACATTGGTTCACTTCAAATAACTTATGCCTAAACGCATCTAAGTCTAAGTCTAAGTAAATTGATGTTCAGCTTGCGTGAAATGGACGATGTAAACAATCCTGATGCAGTAAAATTTCTGGGAATATATTTGGATCCAGAATTGCAATGGGACAAACACGCCCACTACCTCTGCAATAAGATCACCAAGGGCATCTATTTAATCCGCAATTGATTAGCAAAGTATCTCAGAAAACGTTAATTACTGCTTATCATAGCCTTATTCACTCCCGAATATACTATTAGACAAAGCGAAATCGGCGGGTTCGTATGAAAAAATTAGTGGATTCGATTTTTTTGCATAATCACATCCGTGAGATGTCCCTGAATGAGGATCAAAATGTTACCGGCCGGTAACCTGGTCACAATTTTTTTAAACTAATATATTTTTTAAACAAATTGCAAAAATAACTTGTTTTGCTCCGGAAAAAGGAGCAGGTAGGTATTTTGGGGTATTCTAAACAAAATAGTTCCTATGTTGTTCCTCGTGCCCGAGCGGTGCGGCGCGCAAGTCAAAATGTATATTGTTAATAGGTAAAATATTACGCATTGCAATGTAATTACACCAAATAGCTCCTCCGTATTTTGTCAAGGTATGTTTAAAGATTACTTTTAAATTTTAGTAACATCAAAAACTTGATTTTTTGTTATTGTTTTTGAGTCTTAAAAATGACGGTTTTTGCATATTTTCGTACTTTAAATTGTTTATAACTCGAAAACCGTTGATTTTAGGAGCATAGTGCATTGGAACTATTTTGTTTAGAATACCCCAAAACACCCAAAAAAACTTTTTGGAGCAAAACAAGTTATTTTTGCAATTTGTTTAAAAAAAATTGTTTAAAAAAATTGTGACCAGGTTACCGGCCGGTAACATTTAGATCCTCATTCAGGGACATCTCACGGAGGTGATTATGCAAAAAAATCGAATCCACTAATTTTTTCATACGAAGCCGCCGATTTCGCCTTGTCTATTATATGCTATTTTGGTTTGGGGTCATTCACCTTCAGCTGATATCGTTTTTGCTACTCAAAGAAAGGTCATTCGCATAAACTCGGGTTTAAAATTCAGAGATGACTGCAGAGCACAGTTTAAGAAACTTGGCAGTTTACATTACCATTTGTACTTAAATTTTGTTTTAACTGACAATCGTTAATTGCTTGTACTTATATTGTTATTTTATTACCATTTTATTTTTTTTAATTCTAAACTAATTATGTGTCAACACTGATATACTTGTGTGTGTGTGCTATGTTGTATTTTTTTTCATAATGATTTTATACCATTACTGTAATTCTTTTTGACGTGTGTAAACACTTTTTGTGTAATACATATCTATCTATTTATCTAAACTTAAATAATTTAATGTAAAATTATAAAAAGTGAAGTAAATAGATAATAAACAATTAGACATATTAAATTTAAACGAATTGTACCTCTACTTACAGGTACAGTACAGTAGATCATAATTTTTTCAGTGTACGATGAATGGTGTGGGGAGGACTAATAATGTCGTACATTTTCATATTGTATGTAGATACACATACACATATATTTTTTAATAAATTTTTGGTAATTTGAATAAATTTAATCCATCACCTTTCTGAATTAATCACAATTCATTAAAAGTTTCCGTGGCATCGGTTAAGTATCTCACGTTTCAGTAATTAATAAATTCCTTTCACTTTATGGTAGCGTGTGTCTCTAACGATAATCCCTTGTGTAGCTTTAGTGAGCCCCAACTTATTCACTTGCACACGTATAGTATTCCTTAAAAGCCAGAACTCCCGGGGCTTTGAAACAAATATTTTCGTTGGAGGTAGGGAGCAAGAAAGTTAAGTTCACGCATCTGCCGTCACGGCCTGGCCTCCCTTGATCTTTACAAGTCTTCTCAAGAATCCCCATAAGCACGTCAACTTACCTTTAACATGCTACGAGCATATTTTTCTCACCTGCCTTCTCTTGCCTCGGGCCTAATATAGAAATGAGTTGGACGTAAAGTTTGCTTTATTTTTTCCGTCTTATTGAGGGGGATGAGGCTTATATCAGTTTTGCTGATTTATTTCTTGCCAGAGCGATCATTTTATTTAACTAAGGTATTCTCTTTCGATTACGTTTTTTTTCTTAGCCAATGAATGGGAAAAACTAAATATCCAAAGAGACATGTACAAAGCTAAGGCATATGCTTAGGGTTTGCAATTCCGCAGTCTTTTTTTTTCCAGCTGGAAATTTGCGGTAAATTCGCCTTTACAGTGGGATCCCGCTGTAATTCCCGCGGGAGATTTAAAAATATATTTATATATGAAAATAATAATGCTATTATTGTGGAATGTTTATATTTAATCAAATGAAATATAAATAATTCTTGGTATTTAAAAATCAACAGATAAGCATTATATACATTAAAAACTATGTTTATTAACTAAGAATCAACAGAAATCAACACATCAATAATATATTACTTTTGTTATTTTTACATAGATATTATTATGTCTCTAGTTACTTAACGTACTTGTTGCTGTTAAATTACTAAATTTATAAACATCTAGGTTAGGTTAGTAATTTAATCGTAGTAACAATTTCTAAAAAAATATTTGCTAGATACATCGATAATATACTGCCCTACTTCGGAATATGACAGTTTAGAGAAAATTGCAAAGAGATATTAGGCATACTTCATTTGGCTGTCATTCATTTACTAATTAAGGTAATAACTTGATTTTTTCGGTAACGGCAAACGAAAAACAAATATTTTTTAATGTATTTGAAGAATGTTAGAAAACATTGCAATTTCAATAAAAACAGCGTCGAAAATGTTGTTTTGTCTTAATAAATTTAAGATTTTGCTAGGTAAAAATGCCGTATGTGCAGTATGTGCTACATTTTCAACAGAAATTAATAGAAGAACCAGAACATGTACATCCTATACATGATATTTTGGATGTTCTTACAGGGTATTTTACTAATTTTTAATATATTGTGTTGCAAATAATATTTAATTGTTGTTTAATTTAAAACAACGCATGTAAACACATACGAATTTAATTTGTTAAAAACATCGTATTTCAACGCTTCTGCTAGAGAAGAAAGCCGTATGTGGTCACATGCGGCGTTTATACTATGTACCTCTTAATGAAATACATGTACATAAGTCTGCTAAGTGACAATAATAGAAATTTAAAATGTACAAATTTTTAAATTTAAAGAAACAAAAACGATATTTTTGATATTTATAGATGGGTAATGTATAATGCGATATAGATTTCAAAAATGTAATTATCTCAATTTGTCACAAAACTGCATATACGGTCTTTTTCCGAAGTAGGGCAGTATAGTATAATTAAAGTAACATACAAGAAGACAAAACTATTAGTTACATATAAAATTTCACTTTGTAAACACTTTTTTTCTCGAAAATAAACAAACGAATCAAGGAATTTGTTTGAATGATGCAAAGATCTGCCGATTTTAATCCTTTCCTTCGCTCGATTGATCGATGCTATCACAGGGGAACGGGATGCGCACGCAAACCAAACGGGGCGCTCGCGCGCGCCATGCGCTATGTCGCTAAACGGACGTGTTCTATTCAAAAATTTCCCGCGCGGGAATTACCGCACAAATGCGGGAATTCCGCAGGTCTCATTGACATGCGGGAAATTGCTGGAATGCTGTAACGCGGAATGCGGGATTGCAAACCCTACATATGCTTCATGTTAAAGCTGGCGTTTTATAGATAAGAACTCGGACTTCTAGTAAGGCAATGATAGAAGAAAATCTGCCTAAACTATAAACATGTTGAAATTCCTTTAATCTATTGACAGTGTCAGTCATGAAAAATATGGGCACCCATGTAAACATTCTATTTTGTTGAGAATTTTGTAAAAATACTAATTCATGTTTTAATAGTTTCATAAAAGAGTCTTGCGGGGTGTGATTATGTTTATAGTTCCGTACACGATTTTCAGTAAAGTTCAGGAAATATAATGCTAGATAAAAGAAGTAAAATTTTTTTTCCTTATACTGATTACATTGTCAGCTTATAAACTGCCTCAAGCCCTGGAAAAAACTTGTGTAACTTAGAAACACATTTTGTATAGGTCTTACAAAATAGTTTCGAAAATTTAAATAATCAGCATTTATTTTTTGAAAAAAAAAAATGGAGTAATGTAAGAACAAAGTTAATTTTTCATTCTACTCTATTTCGTTAGGATTTTGTTTTGCTATATTCGCCATTATTCGTAAACATCTTTGCTCTGCAGTTCTTATACAGGGTGATTTATTAACAATGGGAAAGTCGAAAGCTGAAGATACTACACGTGAAATGATGACGATTGGCGTAAACATGCCTTATCCGAAAGTTAATAGTTTCGGAAATACAGGGTGTCGGAAGTTAAAATTTTAAATCGTTTTTTTGCGATTATTCTGGAAATATGTAGGTTAGGAACTTGAAAATTTGTGATACTATATTTCTTTAGGCGACGAATAAGATGCGTGCTGTAATTTCAGCATTGCTCGTAGAGGGCGCCACTTACGACCAATTTGACCGAACATTTAGTTAATAACTTTTTACCCTGTATATTTAACATAAAACTTGATTCAAAATCTAAAAGAGCTATCATTTTTCTATTAATTATGTACTCTTGTTTCATTTCGGTATCTCGATCCGTTTTCGAGAAAAGTCGATAACGAACACTATGTTTTGATAATATGAGAAATTAAAAGCAACAAACCAAGTGTTTCTTCGTGTTATTACAACAATTAACAATAAAACAAATGAAATTCATAATAATGTTTTAAAGTAATTGTTCGAAGATTCCACTGTTGACACTGATACATTTTACACGTTTTGTGAGAGATTTTCGAGTTTGAAACAACATATTGGGATTGCGTCTGACTTCGTTGGCAGCGATTTGTATTCTTTGCCACAATTCTTCACACGAGGCAATAGATTCTTTGTAAACTATATCTTTCATTCGAGACCAAATAGAAAAATCAAGAGGATTGACGTCCGGACTTCTGGATGGCCAAGCAAAAATGATTAAATTGCCAAACCAGCGATTTGGAAAAACTGTATCTAAATATGCACGCACTGGCCAAGAAAAATGCGGTGGAGCTCCGTCGTGCATGAACAACATGTTTCTTCTTAAATAAAGTAGAACTTCTTCAAGTCGTGGACGCATTTTTACTTGGCCACCCAGAAATCCGGACATCAATTCTCTCCATTTTTCTATTTGGAAGAATCTATTGGTTCGTGTGAAGAGTTGTGGCAAAGAATACAAATCGCTGCCAACTAAGTCAAACGCAATTCCAATATATGTTGTTTCAAACTCGAAGATCTCTCACAAAACATTGTGTAAAATGTATCAGTGTCAACGGTGGATTCTTCGAACAATTACATTAAATCATTATTACGAATTTCATTTGTTTTATTGTTAATTGTTGCAATAACACGAAGAAACACTTGGTTTCTTTCGCTTTTAATTTCTCGTATTATCAAAACATAGTGTTCGTTAAATCGATTTTTCTCGAAAACTGATCGAGATATCGAAATGAAACAAGAATACACAATGAATGTATACTTTTACGCTAAAATATTTTTTTGAGCAGCAGAAAGTTATTTTAAAGCGATTAAAAAATTGTATATCATTCTCATTTATAGTGGGTAAAAATTAATATAACTTCCTAAGAATATCTATAGTAAACAAATCAATAAGTTAAAAGTTGGATTTTATAGATACTTTATTTTAAAGGTATTCAGTTAATTTAAGTAAATTCATATAACAATCCTGTCAAAGGAGTCAATGGTCTTCAAAACAAAAAATCTATGTATGTAAAATACAGCAATGAATTATTTCAACAATATCTAGCAAAAAGTTAACATTTATCAATTGTCTATTTAATCCAGCAAGTAAAGGTTTTTTTTCACGAAAAAAATGTAGAAGTTTTTTTTGTCACTGATTCTATATGTTTTTTGAGGTGCTGAATCCGAATCTGAGGTATGCCATCTCGCCAGGCGTCGGCTTCACAAGGAAAATTGCAAAAAACCTCAAATTTTCGTCACTTTTTCAGTTTTTTAACTATAACTAGAAAACTAAGCGTTTGTTGATTATAACTATGATACACCAAATTAAAGTAGACAAAATTTCCTACAAATATGTATAATAAAAGTCTAAAAGTATGGACAATCAATAACGTCGTTAGATGGCATTTCTTGACTTTCCGCTAAAAAAAGTTGAAAACGTTATTCTAACTGCGCGCTGGTGCCCTACTATCAACATCATACACCTCTTGCATGTGTGGAGTGATGAGAATCCTAAAGAAACACGACCATAATGACACTACCTGATAGCCACAGCAATCAGCATCTTATTTTCATCGCCTACTGAACTCAAACTTTTAAATCCGTGGCACTGCTACGCAAAGCGAGACCTCCAAATAATGCCATTTTTCTAAAGAATGGCTTTCTGCTGGCGATGTCCTCAAAGGACAATATATTTTTTTAATGAAACGACCTTTTTAACTTTACTGGCAGTTTTATAAAAATACGACCACTGTAGAAGTTTTGACCGCTAAAAGGGAGAGGTAACCGGAGAAAACTATCACCTAGTGTATCGATTTGACTAAAGCTTTAAGAAATAATGCGCCATAATAGTCTAAATAAATGTGCCAAGTTTTAAGGGGATCGGTAAAAGGGATATGAAGTTATTAATTAAATTAGTTTTATTTTTGACAACTTTGAAGGCCTGTAACTCAAAAATCAAACAATTTTTATTTAACTTTTTTTCGCAGATTGTATTTATTTATCGTCGTAAATATGCAGTCAAACGTTGTCGGTGTTTGCGGACACCCCGTATATAACAACAATTTTATTACCGAGAAAATACATGTTTCATAAAACTAATGACGTGGCTTTATAACTTCGTCGCTTCAATAATAACACCTACCACTATGCTTCAACCTAGTATTTCACACAAACACCCATGTAATAGAGTGCCATTTGCTAAATCTTCAATTAGACCTCTGGAATTGATTACCCGCAGCCAAATAATTTAAACTAACGTCCGTAAATGGTACAAAATTTAGTCCCGTTTAAATAAATGAAATCGGAACAAAAGCCACGTAGATGTTTCCACTCATTTCATGTCATTTGGGAGAAGGATAACTAGTGAAAATTTCCCATTGAGTGGTTAAGCCGCCTGGAAATGGGATACCTTATATCATGTGGTGTAAGGCTGGCATATAAATTAAACCCCACTACCAATATACAGATAGTTTAGTCTGAACACCCATTAATCTTCCTAATGTGTTTTTTATTATGATACAAATTAGTTTTAAAATAGTTAATGATGTTCTGTTTACAAAATAAACGGAGTTAGTATGTAGGCAAATACGATAAAGGTAAAACAAATAAAATACGGCTACAAGAAGAAACTTGTCAACTAGAAATCACTGACGGAAAGAAAAGAAGCTGTACTACCAAAAAATACCGATAGTGTTAGAATAGTTTTTAGACTTCATAGCAGATTATCTGAATTGACTCTAAAAAGTCTAGAATCTGTCCAGGACTATCAACTCAATGGAGAAAATTTTAAAATATTCCAAATTATTCGGATTCCTTTGAAAATCAAAACGCATTAGAATTTGTAGCTAACTGTTTTTTTTTAGTGGTGAACTAACAAGTTCAAAATTTAATCATTTTCTTCAGAGTTATCACTCTATTTTCTTATTGCGTCTTTACTTTAGGTATACTTTAATCTCAAAATCATTTTTTTGTGTACCTACCACAGAAAAAATAAAATATTCTTCTCCGATGGTGATGGAATCTTTTTATATCCAGTTTCAATTTTAAGATACAAATATGATTGTTTATATGTATTTGACAGTAATGTGCGAATATTTCTATTCACCCTAAATACTAACATTTATTCAAGTAGAAAGAAAAAATATACCTTCATTCCTAAAGAGTTGTTTAAATTATTTTTCGGTACATAGATTAACTGTATGCTAAAAAAAGTCACCATTTTTGACATTGTCATTCTGAGAAAAAATTTCCAAATGTCCATCGATTTCGTTAAAACTGGAACTAGAAAATGATAATGCAGAAATATTCGGATATATTTCGTAAAAGAAAAACTTGAAATAAAAAAATTACAAAATTTGAGAGAAATAATCAAGGCTATCCTCGGAAATAATAACTACGCATGTGCCAAATAATACAGTTCTAAATAATTCGTGCTTGGGATGGTTCAGAATGCATGGTTCCGAATCAGGTTCGAATAAAATCAAAACAAACATCTGCCAAATTCTGAACAGTTCAAAGAAAACTCGAACGGATATGCCCATGATTAGAACGGTCTATAGACTAAACATATGCACAGAGAGTAAACGTTTTTATTTTTCGTTTTATGAAACAATAAATTTATATTAAAAGGTGCTGTTTGTATTTAAATACGCAAACAAGTAATTTTTAAGTGGGGTAACATATACAGAGTCCTCTACAAGGAAAGGATTACAAAGATGGTAGTTAATTTTATCCTTAACTTCAGTTATTCACCATATAAAATAATCAACATTTTCCAGTACCTATTTAATATGCACCGGTTGTCCTCAAATCCATAGGTATAGACAAAGTCAATATTTTGGTGGTTTGGGAAGCGATTCTTATTTTTGAAAAATTAAGTAGACTTAGTCAAAAGTAAAAAAAATATTTTTCATGTAGGAAAAGTGCCTTTCTCATATAAGGTATTAAAACCTTTTATTGAGAAAAGTTATTCACAATAAAGATTTATATCCATATACTAAACTTGAAGATATTCAAACTACCTTGATATTTTTTGTTTTGTTAAATCACTGTTTTGAAAGTTCAAAACCGATTATCATATTTGTCAAGATCTACTTAATTTGTAGTAAGGAAAAGTAGGTACGTTACAGATGTTATCCAAGAAGATTTGTTTCCCAAAACGTCAAATATCTGCTCAAAAACTTGTTGTCATTAACATCAACGATTAAGAAGATTTGGCAACATCCTGTACATGTTAAATGGCAGAAATGAGTGAACTATTTCTGTGTTTCTTACTTTCTATAGTGCATTATTGAGTTCTATGTATATAATAAACTACTATTTCTGATCATTTTTTAATAGGGGACACTTAAAAACTACATCACTGTACATTTGATCACAAATAGTTATTTTAACTAGAATGATTTTTTCATAAAATAAAAAATAAAAAAGTTTCATTTCTTCAAATCCAACCGCAGAGACAGTAGATATGGGGCTTTCCATGCCAATTAACTGAGGTCATGCCCGGGCCATTTTAAATTTTTCTGATTTTTTGGCATTACTTAGTAGGTACCCATTTGGAATAGCTTTCATGAACCATTTCAAACTTTAATATTAGTTATATAAGTGTATACATTCACTTATTTGTAAAGAAGAAAATGAGTCATTGGTGCACAGATCGTTATGTTCATTTGATTAAAATAATATTATAGTAAATTTTAATGATAAAAACAGTTCAAACCGCTTAGTCAAACAAATAAAAAATCAGCGCAAATATTAAATGTAAGATAGACATTACAGCTGCATATTGTACAAAAGTAGTCTTTAAGAGAATTAACAACTAAACAGGAGTCAAATCCTTCGAAATGGCGCTTGGATCACTGACGGGAATATTTAATGGAATGGAATAAAATAAAAATATTGAAAAAAAAAATGGAATATCTAGTTAATGATAATTTAGATATTTAGGAATGACAATATTAAAAAAATTAAAATACCAACAATTTTTTTTATAATTCGAATAAAAAAATATATCACTCTAGAAACTGTTTCTTAAATTTGCATATTGAAAAACGATTTTCTGAAAACTTTTCGAACCAAAGAAACACCAGGTTTTCTCAAAAAGCACTTTATTGGTATAAAAATAAAAAACACCTCAAAAAACTAAAAATGTATTATTTTTATATTTTTCTTATAAAACTACATTTCAAAACGAACAAAATGAAAAAAAAGTTAATGATATCTTTAATTTTTGCCAAGTTACAGGTATTTAAAAATTATTTACCCAAAATATTTAAATGCTCGTATTAAATAATACAAAAAAGAAACGGAAAAAATAGCCCCGTTACGATCTTAGTGATTTGGCATGGAATGCCCCATATGTACCTACAATGTACAAAACAACACAGCCAAAAATATGTCCAAAAATAATTAAAACTTTAGGAACGCCAAACTTTAAACTTGTAATATGACATTGGAGAAAGAGGTTCGCTAATTATTAGAAGCAAATCAGGAAATGCCGAATATTTTGTTCTATTGAATGAGTAAATAGAAAAAATTAGTTCACTATATAAACATTTTGAATATTTGACCAGGGAGTATCTGCTACAACTTTTGGATGTATTTCTACTGATACGCTTTGACCATGGGTTGGATATAACCTACAGAATATTTCATATCTTAATGCAATGCCTACTATCACAAAACATTGCAAAACTTATGAATATTAAAAAGGGGGATCATTTATATTGTAAGTTTGAAATTCATTGATCTATTTAGAAGTTATCCCTCTTTTCGTCCGTCATCAACTGATATAAGATTCTTCCCCTGCTATCGAAGCGGAAACTGTGCAATACAATCAGTGGATATAAATAGCATGGAGACCGGTTGATGCAGGAGAAGACATTATCTCTCTTAAACGGTTTAGTGGATGGAGGTCAACTAGTGATGCAGAAGTGTTCCAGGGGCTAAACGGAAATTTTCAATAGCTTTTTTGAAAGAATTAGGTCAATAGAGATGAATATAAATAATTAACATTATAAAAAGTTATTATTTTGTTTAAAATAATAAAAAATAATACATTTTTGACTGGAAGAGATTTATGTCATAATTTTACATTATGAGCATTGCAACTAGGTAGCATAATTAAAAAATAAATTAAGTATTTCTTACACTAATCTCATGTCCTATCGTTATCCTCTGCTTCCAAACGAAAAATACGATTTTTATGTTGTATCGAGACTTAGGTAAACAGAATTTGTGATTTAATATGGCATTAAATTTTAAATTATTTTAATCAGTTTTACCTAAATCTTTAATTTTAAAAGTAAATAAAATATTAGTTTTAACAATTCAGAAGTGGGATACTTCCTCGTTTCTTTGTGGTGAATTAAGAACAAAAAGTGAAGAAAAATGCCTAAAACAAAGCCGATAAAACGTAGAAATATACGCAAAAATTCGTCAACTAGTGCTAGCAATAGTAGTAGTAGTGATTCTTCACTAAGAAATGAAAGATTACGCCGTAAAGTGAAAACATTGAAACGGAAATTGTGGAGTAAATCAAGTGCCTACTATGGAAAAATTGATAGTGTACCAACGTTTAGCGGAGGTTTTCAAGAAACAATAAATGTGAAACAGTGGATAAACAATATCGTTAGAACTGGTGATATGTTTGAGTGGGATGAAAAGGCACGTGTGTATTGTATGGTGAATAAACTAAAAGGAAATGCTCGAACCTGGTGTTTAAATCAAGATAATACAAAATTGTCTTAGGAGGAATGGAAGAAGAAACTTAAAAATGCTTTTCCACCACAACAATGTGTTTTCGGTAAATTGAGGGAACTTGTCAACGTTCAACGGGAACCTTCACAAAATTTGGTGGATTTTTATTACCAGAAGGTAGCGTTAGGGCAATATTGTAAGCTGAAGGACAAAGTTATATGTCATCGCCAATACGATCAACGATCCTTTCCTAAAGTTAGGTATTCGTGCAGCAGCTTGCGTAAGTACTAAGCATTTATTACAATTTTTAATCGTTAATGCAGACCGTACACGTCATATACAACGTGATCGTGATATTAAATTAAGATCAAATACGCAATTTCGAAGACATAACAATAATAGTGAACCTGGACCTTCGCGAATTACTCAAGAACGCGATTCAAAACAATTGAAATGTTACCTATGTGGCAAATCTGGTCATAAAAAAATTAATTGTGATGCTTATAATTAGGACAAAAACTGTACCTTTTGTAAACGAAAAGGACATGCCGTGAGCGAGTGTTGGAAGAAAATAAAACGTGACGAATGGTCTAAACTGGAACTGAAAAGACTTGATTGTGATCGGGTTGTGAATAAAGATAAAAAGTTTTATAAACTTGTCAAAATTGGAGATAAAAAATTTTCCAGTTACGTAAACTTTGGCAGTAGTTGTAACACTATAAAATTAAGTGCTGTTTATAAATTGGGATTTGAAATAAAAACTGATGACAGTAACAGTGTTATCACAGGTTACGGTGGTGCTACAGTTAAACCATTTGGCACTGTATCCGTCGAAATTGAGATAGATGATATTAAATTAGTCACGAATTTCTTTGTTGTGTCTAATACGTTACAAACCACCGATGTATTAATAGGTCAGCCAGTTACTGAGGACGACAACGTCTTTGTTTATAAAACTCCCGAGATGTTGACATTAACAGAGCGCAATATATTTCATAATTTACATTTTGAGGCGGATACAAATAATACACTGAAATTAATTAAAAAAGTTAATTGCACAGCAGCGTATTTCCATTCAGCCGGGTGTTAATATTGTTCCTATAAAAACAGAGATGGTTCATGGCGAAATACAAACACGTCATTCAGAACAATTCCGAAATGGATCAACTATAATAGTTCCTTCTAAGATTACGCGATTACAGAATGGAGAAGTGAAATAGTACGGGGAATCGTGAAAGACTTGTTGGAAAAGGGTATAATTGAACCTACAACTTCACCATATAGCAGTCCCATCTTACTTGTCAAAAAGAAAACGGGCGACTTGCGTATGGTGGTAGACTTTCGAAAGTTAAATGAAATAACAGTAAAAGATCGTTATCCATTGCCATTAATAGAAGATCTTTTGGATCGATTATCTGACAATAAAATATTTACGACCCTCGATTTAAAATCTGGTTACTATCAAATACGTATGTCAGAAGACAATAAACAGTGTACTGCTTTCATCACTCCTGATGGGCATTATCAATACAACATAATGCCATTTGGGTTGTCCAACGCTCCAGCGGTACTTCAACGTGCAATTACTTTGGCATTGGGATCGCTGGTACATCAATACGTGTTGGTATATTTAGATGATATACTAATTCTCTCAAAGAATGAGGAAGAAGGTTTAGAGCGCCTGGAACACGTATTAAAATCATTGTGTAAAGCTGGTTTAACACTTAACCTTGGAAAATGCGAATTTTTGAAAAATTCGGTGGAGTATTTAGGAACTCAAATTGCTAATGGCACTATCGCTCCGTCCCCTAGAAAGCTAAAGGCAGTCGAGGAGTTTCGGTTCCTACTAATGAACACCAGGTTAGACAGTTTAAAGGATTAGCATCATATTTTAGAAAATATATTCAACACTTCGCCCTGAAAGCAAAGGCATTGACGAATTTATTAAAAATGAACGTGACATGGAAGTGGCAAGAAGCTGAAAATGCGGCATTCCAGCAGTTAAAGCAAGAATTGGTGAAAGCTCCCACTTTGGCCATTTTCAATCCAGCTGCTGAGGCTGAATTACATACAGATGCAAGTAAACAAGGACTAGGCGGAATGTTGTTGCAGAAACAGAAAAACGGTACTGACTGGAAACCAATAGCATTCATGAGTAGACAAACTTGTGATGCGGAAACTCGCTATCATTGTTACGAACTAGAAACATTAGCCGTGTATGGTTAGCCTTGCAAGATTTTGACTTTAACGTTCAACACAGACCTGGAACTAAAATGTGTCATGTTGACGCATTAAGTCGAAACTCGGTTAACAAAATAAAAATAGGAGATTGGGTGTGCGGTGTCCAAGCAAACGATGAAAATATCCAGCTCCTTCGAAATCAGATTCTTAATAAGGAAGCAGAAGAGTGTTACAGTATTTGTGATGATAAAGTTTGTAAAGAAGTCAATGGAAGTCCTAGAATAATTATACCTCGAGACGTTCGCTGGAGAGTCGTTAAAATGTTTCACGACGGCAACGGACACCCTAGCTGGTTACGAACGTTAAAAGCTATTAAAGAGACTTACTGGTTTAATGAGATGCAGAGCTTTGTGAAGAAATTTGTAGGAAACTGTATTGCTTGTATGATATCAAAAGGTAAAACAGGCAAAAGAAGAAACAAATTGTACCCCATAGACAAAATAGGGGAACCCTTTCATACATTACATTTAGACCACATATGCCCTTTTTGTAAAATTCAACAAGGCAACACTCATATACTGACAATCATGGACGCTTTTACTAAATTTGTTTGGATTGAAGCCGTACAATCGACAAACAGTAAAGAAGTATGTGAAAAATTAGATCATCTGATAAAGTTGGTGCATGCTCCTAAACGAATCATAACGGACCGGGGCAAAGGCTTCGACTGTAAAGAGTTTAGACAGTTTTGCGAAAAATATAATATTCTACATGTTAAAAATGCAATAGCCTCTCCTCGGAGTAATGGACAAGTAGAACGGTCGAATAAAACTATCCTTGAATCCTTGACAGCTAGTGTTGAAAACATCCACGACCACTGGGATGAAAATTTGTACCAGGTGCAGCGTGGAATTAATTCAACTGCCAAGTGTACTTCTTTACGGATTAAGGCCAGAAATGGAAAATGAGATTCGTTTAGCTCAAATCAGACCAAATCTGACAGATTTAAGAAAGAAAGCTAAAGAACGCTGTGACTTAGTAGCCAAGAAAATGAAAATGCGATTTGACAGAAATAGATTAGGAGCAAAAATATATGAAAAAGGCGATACTGTTCTAGTAGAGAGAACAATGTTTATTAAAGGATTAACGAGTGGTAAACTGGTACCAAAATATATTGGACCATTAAGGATAATTCAGGTGCTGGGTAATGATAGATACAGAGTGGCTTCATTTACAAAAGACAGGAGACGATTTAAAGGCATAGTAGCAAGCGATCGTTTAAGGTTGTTTAAGCCACAGAAAATCGAATAATACAATAAAATAGAAGTAATGTGACCTAGTGAGTCAACAGAATATCTTGTTTTGTATTTTACTTGTAATTTAGTAATGTTAGTAATGTGACCCAGTGAGTCAACAGAATATCTTGTTTTGTATTTTAGTTGTAATTTAGTAATGTTAAGCTTGTTTCCAGTGAAACGCTGAATTTCAGAACATTAAGGTTTGGTGCTAGTGACCCAAAGGTAGTTGAGCTCAAATTAATCAGTAAAGGTCCAGTGAACCTTGACAGATAGAAACGGTCTGGCCAACCGAGAGTTTGGAGTGTCCAACGTGCCTCCAAACTACGTGGTCTAGTGTACCACAGTGACGTGCAAATCTAGCTGGTCTAGTGTACCAAGAGTGGTCTAGTGTACCAAGAGTGGTCTAGTGTACCAAGAGTGGTCTAGTGTGCCCGAAAGTTGCACGTTCGTGACCCAGTGAGTCACGGGAATGGGTAATACACCCCTACAAGAAGAAAAGTACTCCAGTGCAGTACTAACATTTTTGACACAGTGTGTCAAAAGAAAGGCACCCCATTCCAGGAAGCGAGGAGACAACGGGCTCCCGGTGGCCTACCAGAGGCTCCACTCAAGGAAGCGAGGACGCTCCCTTGTCAGGATTGGCCGAATGTGAAAACCATGAAGAGAGAATCGCTAAATATCTGATATAGTTTATTTAATTTGCATGCGCGGTTCCTTGCTACTCGATCGGTGATTGTAAATCACAAATGTTTATAAAACAAAGTATGAGTTTATCGATGGGTGGCATAGGAGCCGGCATTGACTAATAAGCAGTGGTTGTATTCAGGTCGAAAATGTAACATTAAAGTTATTTTAATCAGTTTTACCTAAATCTTTAATTTCAAAAGTAAATAAAATATTAGTTTTAACAGTACTTTATACCTGATGGCTTTGTCAGAAAATCATTAATCGCAAAATGATCAGAACAAACAAAAATGTTGTCGGTAATATTGACATCACGTAGGGAGAGCTTCCACAAGTTTCTCCGTTCCAGATTCTTAGGAAATCTAAAAAATACAGGTATTACTCATAATATACTTATAATATTACTGAAACAGGAATAAATAAGTTGAACAACTAAAAAATATATCTTTTTAATAATTTAGATAATGATTTAGTCAGTATTTTATCACTGCTAATTAAGTACTAAATGTAAAACACCCTTATGTAATTCCTCAAACGCCGCCGATGTTGCTTGTTTACTTGAAAAGACCGCTGCTCACCATTTTTAAATAAAATTTTACAAATAACACACTTTCTAACCATGTCTTAGCACTAAATAAATGTCCATATATAAAAACTACACAATAAGAGGAAAATGCCACACTAAACACAAATAAACTCAAATAAGTTAATAGTGGCTACACACTTTTCCTTTGACAGATATCATCGACAATCATCGAAATGCGGACGTAGGCGGGAATATAAATTCAACCAATACAAATTTTTGTCTCCTGAAGATCAGATTTGTTTATGTATATTCGCAAATAAACACATCCAAAGCTCCTTCTATGGTTACAATTCGTTGTAACTTGCAATCTTAAGTGGGACACACTGTATATGCAAATAAATATTTTTCATGATCATACCATGACCTTAAACTAACAATAAGCAAAATATTTCCTATCACGAAAACGTTTATTAAATTGCAGTATAAGTGAAACATACTAATACATTTCTTGAACTTGAGTTAATTGTTATGCGCATCACACAAAACTGCCGTCAATATACTGATAATAAATTCATGAAGAAATTGTAAGAATAAGGCTGGCTTTAAGTTTTCTAAAATTTGATAATGAATTCTGATTACATGTTGATTTTAAATATTTATTTTAGAATATATTAGAATATTTTTAATGTCAGTTTCCTACCTACCTACATACTTTTCGTTCTAATTTCATCCAAAAACTGTTCCGTGACAAATGTTTTCAGATAATGATCTTTTTTGCCAGGAAAAAAAATGTGTTTACATACAATTAAAACAATCCAAAGCTTAAAACTCATTTTGAGTTTTCCTAGCTACCGGACATTTTAACTTTTGAGTAAACATTCCCAAACGTAATTCAATTTATTACAATTTCACCTCATAATAATTAAACTTTGTTGATTGAATTAACCGGAGTTTCTTGATTTTAGTTTACGTTTGTTCTAGGCGAAACCAAACAATGTAAATGTTTAAAGTGAATTTTAAAGTTCAGTGGGAAACATAATATCTCCTAGGTATATTGAGTTGATAATAAATTTTGCTAAAACTCCAGAGATAAAGTTTGGTAGAGCGAATATGTGCAGAGGGAATCCCCAGTGAAATATTCAATTTATTTTTGCACAGACGGCTAGATATAAGCAAACAAAAACGTGGTGACGTGAACGCTGCAACCACAAGAGGATAATGAATGAACAAATGTTTTTTTTATTCAGCAGCATTCCAATGAAGCCTAAAATAATTATTATGCTAATTAACGATACGATTATATTTTGTTTAGTAGTGGTTTTATTGTACAATTAGGTATAGAATATTAATTAGATAATTATAATAATTTCAAATATTGTGTTCTCTAAATTAGTGTCGCTAATTCAGGACGATATTCCATAGGTCATTTTAGGCTTAAAATTCATTTTGACATTAAACTGGTTTTCGAGGGTACAGAAATTTTACAGAAAATAATGCAACATTTATTAAAATTTCTATGTCTGACATAGTCTGATGAAATGAATTAATGTGATATACTTACGAAATGGTGCACACGCATTTCAAGTAATGATATAGCCATTAACTCTATAATTTGGAAGAAGACGCTTTATAAATTCTCTCTTCAGAAGTTCATTTTCAAGGAGTATAGTAACTCATTTAGGAATCATTTTCCAATATTTGTTTATTTTTGTTACAATTTTTTCTTATTTCCGAACGTACAAACTTATACAGTGCGTCCCAGAAGTAACGCAAAATAATAGTATTTTATTTTGTGTCAATTAATAAATATGAATTGTTGTTTTGTCACGTTGCTTAAGCCTTTGTTGCACTATGTTTTATAAACCTATGACCTAATCGACATTTTTTTTAAATATCCCTACCTAAATTTTTAAGCATAAATGGACAGCCCTTTTGAAGAGAAATGCGTCGATATAGGGTTTGGCCTGCCTTACTTTGACAGGTGTGAAAAAAGCCAACGATTGGAATGGACATGGTTTGAAATAATAATAAAAGTAGGTATCACAAACTGATGCGACAACAGTCCATACACAGAAGCACATAACAATTTGCACTGTAAAGTTCGCTTTGAATTAAATTGAATATAAAGTTCCCAATCCAAAATTTAATTTTCGAAATTCAAAGAAGTAATTTACAGCTTACAATGGATACTCATCATACATTTTTCTCATTAAACAAAAATAATTATATTAACTATTAACTGATATGACACTACATATTAAGTGTCACGCGAACACATCCTATATTTAAATTAAATTTAAATGCACAGTTAGGGAAATATTAATAAATAAGCTGTCTAAAAATATGTATAAAAATCGTTTTCTTTTCTTTAATGCGGGTATCTATAAAAGTATAAAGTGAAACGTTATTATATAAATTCTGGGAGACATCATGACTCTTCAGTCGAGTATATTTAGCCTGGATCTTCACACACAATTTACTCTATTACAGGATAGATTTTTCCGCATTTACTTGACCGCTTTCTCTTCCATTCATATCCTCATATCCTTTGAGATTCCTTTGTCAAATGTGGTTTACACACTCTTATTTTTCATTTTTATGAGGAACTCTCTCAAAGCCTTGTGCTTTTCGGTATAAAAACGTATTTCATTTTTATTAACTAGATGTATTATTGTAATATATTATTTGTTATAGAAGGATGAGCCTCTTTTCGTATAAAATATTGTTATTACCTGGTTAAGGTTTTGCTTCGGGCAATTATAAATAAGGCGTTGAGTGGAAGTGTAAATAAGTGCATATTATTATTACAAATAAGTATTTTTATTTCTTTTATAATAAATCAATATTGATATATTTATAGATATATAAAATCATCATTTTCCATTTCCTTTTTTCTTTATTTATTTGGGTATTTTTCCTGGAAAATACAGGATGTAATATCAATAAAGAAAAATTTACATAATTTTTTCTGAAGAAGGCCTCAGAAGCGAATTCTTCTATAGACACACAAAGACTATTGTTAAATTTAAATTATTTACTATGAATTTTTTTAAAGTTATTATTCAATTGTTGATTTTTAAATTGCAAAACAATTTTTTATATTTATAATTTTATTTAAAGAAAAAATTTGTTTGGAAATTGTCGAACATTATAAAAAAAACTTACCTTCCCCAACCTCTACCTAAAACCTATACTACACTGAGAGAAATGCGCTTTATTCTTTATTAGAAATCTATATGCCATTATAAGACCATTGTATACTATATGTGACAGTTAAACAGGTGAATATTGGATATAAAACGCGTACTGCTAGCACAGTTGTATAGTGACTATAAACCTTATTCTTTATTAAATTATTGTATAACTAGTATACAACGTTTTTTATACCCTTTACGAAATAATAGCAATAACTGTTATTAAAGTGTTCCATATCGTTATTAGAACATCTAGTACTGGTTATAAGTTTTATAATAATAAATGTATTAAACTGTTGTATACTCTGTATGAGTTAAA
>NW_019416422.1:351689-360659 GCF_000390285.2 Anoplophora glabripennis
TCAGCGGTTGCCATGGCGAAAATCCACGAATTACGGTTTGAACTGCTTGACCATCCGCCTTACTCACCAGATCTAGCCCCAAGCGACTTCTTTTTGTTTCCTCATCTAAAAATTGCGCTCGGAGGACAGTGGTGTCAGTATAATGAGTATGGAGATGATTGCTTTTTTTTAATAAAAGTTGTATATTTGTTATAAAAGTTTTAATATGTGCTATACACATTATTCTAGATAAACAGTTTAATAACATTTCTTTCAGTGTAATATTTTACAAATAGTAGTCCTTAATGCGGTTCTCATTACTTGTTTCCTTCCAATTTTCTTTGAGCCACCCGGTATCTTGATTTTCCTAATATTTATTTATGCCGCCAGTTGATTTGCCTGGTAATTTTTGAATATTGGGTGGACGACTACTAAATTTAAAAGCAGAATCTATTTCAAACTGGTTATCTCTTCTTTAAAACTTCAAATCAAGTTCCAGTTCGACTTTTGACAGATAAACTTGGTAACAGTCTTATTCCAATCTTTTTTTTAACTTTCTTGATTAATTTGAACATTTTTCTCACCTCGTTTGTGTGACAATGGATGTAACCAGGTAAACATATTTATTTATCATTTTGTACTTGGTTTATTTCACTGGTTACAATCTCGCTACTTTGACGTTTTATTATTTGTTTTTTTTTTAATTTTCAATTCAAACTGATTCTTTTATTTTAGTGTAATGTTTCTCTTTACTTGGCTCAAACTCGACTGACTGTAAATTTCTAACAGTTCTTAATATACCAAACAAATGATTACACAGCCACAAAAAAAAAGTTATGTACCAGAGACACAGGTACATAGATTTTATGTATTTTTTGATGCTGAATCCGAATACGCAGCCGAAAAACCGATTTAATAGGTCATTTTTTCAATAAAGCGCTAAAACAGAATAGGGTGAAATAGAGATGAGGTAAAGCTTTATAATGAAAAACAACAATATGTAAATACTTTGAGAACATATTTTAAAATAATATTTTGAGCATTAGAAAAAAATATAGGTATGCAAATTAAATCTACACCCACCCCTGCGAGATGTTAATTCCACTCCTAAGATCAAATAAGAATATTAGTGCTGAACAATATAAAAAACCATAGCCTTTATTACTACCAAATATATAAACGTAGGTTCATAGACAACATATNTTAGAAAAAAATATAGGTATGCAAATTAAATCTACACCCACCCCTGCGAGATGTTAATTCCACTCCTAAGATCAAATAAGAATATTAGTGCTGAACAATATAAAAAACCATAGCCTTTATTACTACCAAATATATAAACGTAGGTTCATAGACAACATATCAAAAAATTATATAACATACCTAATTTGTCTCTCAAAGGGTTGGAAACTCTTGGGAAACAAGGTCCCAATTTCCCCCTTTAAGTCACATAATTTTTCTATTCAATATTTTTTAATGAATTTTGTTATTGCGAGTTTTTGGTATCGCTGATTACGGATCTGAAGTCCAAATCTGAAAATTTCTGAATAAAAGATGGCGTATCCAATAAAGCGGATGTAAAAGCATTCAAAATTTAAAGATTATGGCTGACACTTGTTACTCGGTCGCTAATCACGAATATAGTTTTAATTCGGAAAGTATCACAGAAATTGATATTTACCACACAAAAAAATGCGATATGAATGTTTTAAAAAAATAGAAAAATGTCTAAAAATGAGAAACAAAGAATATAAATTCTCTTTAAAATACTCTTTATCAATCCCAGCAGGTAGTGATAACAACATACGCTTAAATGGGAAATATACGACGCACAGTTTGATTTTAGAGTAAAAAATATAAATTTGATCATCCAAGTAGCAAAGTGTCTCAACTAAATTCTAACAGGCATTTGCAGGGATGACAAACTACCTGCATGCGCACTTCTTTTGATTAGGTTCCATCTCGTCAGTATGGTCACAATGACAGAGTTGACAAAGTTTAAGATTTTACTGTTTTAAACATCTACTATTAATTTGCAACATTAAAGAAATATATGCATATATTTTTAGTACTGTTAGTTGTTGTCGGTTATAAATTACAAATTTATGCAGTTCTACATAAAAGGAACGAAATTTTCATGCAAGTTGCTATTATTGCTAAACACAGATACTGCTTATTCTCGTAGCTACGTTGTCTATAAAAGAGGTAACTATTTTCTACTATTTTCCTCAACTTCTTATAGCTGCAAAAAACGTAATTGCATTAATTTTTAACATGTAATTTTTATTATACTGAATTTTAATTTTTCATATAAAATTAAATTGTTAAAATATTTATTCGAATAAAGATTATTTTTATTAAGTTTTCGCAATTTTTCATACTTTTTCCTTTTCTAATGTGTACTGCAGAGAGTTTGTAAATAAGTACAAAATATTTTAGGGGGTGGTTGCCGAAGCTACTTTGTGAAAAAAAGTTCATAAACGTAGGTCGAAATATGTTTCGTTTCCGAGATATAGAGTGCTTAAATTTTAATTTTTTATTTATTTTTATGAATTATTTCAGAGTTTTAAAGATATTAACTCGAAATTTGAAAAACGCTTTGGAGGGATAAATGTGCATTTTTTGGAGTGAATATTTCTACTTGCACCAGTGACGTTCGAGCGAGAATGCCACAAATAAGCTTTTTTAATAAAAAAATGGTACACCACTGACTTTTTCCTGTTTTGATATTTCTTTAGAAATCCATCGTCAATTCTGAATAAAATTGGGCCCTTCAGTTTTTTTCGTAGGGGGCACCGTTTTTGAGGAAAAAAAATAAAACATATTGTATTGCATGTTGTGTATTTTTAATTTCTATTGATATATTAACTAGTAAGTTGCTGTCAATATTTCTAAATAAAATACACCATCAAATTTCGAGTCAATATCTTTAAAACTCTTTGAAATAATTAATAAAAATAAATAAAAAATTAAAATTTAAACACTGTATCTCGGAAACGAAGCATATTTCGACCTACGTTTATATAAACTTTTTTTCACAAAATAACTTTGCCAACCACCCCCTAAAATATTTCGTACTTATTTACAAACACCTTGTATAGTGTGTAACTGAATTTAGTATGAACACCACTACGGTATTGTATGTCATACTGTACATGCTCCCAAAACAAACAAAAAATATACCACGAAACAGCACGGCTGATGAAGTTTTACTATATTTTTTTTGTACCTAAATGCAAAACGCATCTAATTCGTCATGTGCTTCTTTTTATGTTGATAGTTATATGTCAGTAGAAGTTCCATTAGCTGTCACCTATCTTACCTCTTATTTTGAGGTCTTCCAAACTCCCATTCCCCTTGCAATGAATCGTAAATCCATTTAAATTGCTTTGATTAGTACTTAACTCGAGGAGCCCTCGGTCAATTTTCCCCATGTGATGCAGTCATCCTCTTGTGAATTGATTTAGGGTTGTATCCCTGGAAATTTATAAACTTAATTACTTCACGATACTCGAGCTTCAGACCCGTTACCCCTTAGCTTTTCAGGTTGTCCTCATTATTACAATATTAACGACACAGTCGGCTGACTGTAACTTATCACAAAGTAATCACCGTTATTCGTGATTTCTGTTGTGCTAATTTTATAATCACTGTAAATAGACAGGGTGTTTTTGAAAATAGTACCATAAATTCTGAAGTTGGTGGAACGACAAAAAATCCTGAGGACATAATTATCGTCTTTTGTTTTTGAGGTACAGGAAATCAAGAATGATTTTCTAAAACCGAATTCGTATCTTTTTCAAATACGTTAAATACGTCAATTTTGTTACTTTTTTGAAGTGGAGTCTTTAACATCATTTAAAATTTAATTTTAAAAGTACTCTTATTAAAATTGTTAAATACATTCGTTACACTTGACTGCGCCATTGTATCTCTATTAACTTTGTTAGGAAAAGAAAAGATTTTTTTACGATTTTATTTCAAGAAAATAGTTGGGAAACATCTAATGATCATGAAAAAAAACTTATGATCTCTAACATCTAGCTACTTTTTAGTCTAAGTTTACAATCATTAAATATGGTTTAAAACTCAATTTTTAACATAATGTCTCTGGTCCTGTATGTGTGCTTATTCTTATAAGTAATTGGATGACGTTGTTCTTTTGGTGTCTTCTTTTCTCCAAATCACCCAGTATATGGTTCCACTTAATGTTTAGTAAAATACCATCAAACTTCTCTGTCTTGTGAGTTGCAGTGCTAGAGGACTTCTTTATTGACAAATTTCAGGCTTGATTTGACAACTGACAGCCTCATCTGTCACATTCGCTCTTGAATTCACTTTGAAGAACCCTTTGTTTACTTTTGGGCTCTCTTTATGGCCTTATTCCAGCTTTATAGGATCTTTCTCAGGTAATGTTCCTGGTTACGATCGACACTTCATTTTATTTTATTTGTAGCACTATTTGGATCTTTAGTTTACTTCGATGTGATCTTCAACATTTTGTTTCAGCAACTTGGTTTTAAATGGTTTTGTTACTAACTTTTGCTTGGCTTTTTACTGAATTCTAACTGTAATGGAACTGACTGAACTGTCTGAACTGTCCTATGAATTTCAACTTAAACTGGAACTAGACTCTCGACTGTTCTGTCACTTGATTTTATATAAGTTTTTGTGTAACAATTGACAGTCGCAGAAAATACTGGAATTTTCTTGACTTTTCCAGTATATGTTAAATTTTCTTTCACAAATTGTACGTTTACATTATAACTAATCACAGTTCTGAAATCCTTATTTTTAGAGCCTTCTTTCTATATGCAATAATCTGCATTAGGATAAAGTCTACTTTGATTTCATTTAACGCTATCTCACTTTGAGTTCTTACGACTAAACACTTTACTACAATTACCTATATTATTATTCTATTTACACAAAACTCTTAACTATTTTTAATCAATTCTTATAATCTATTTTCAAATTTTTTTCTTTTTATAAAAAAATTTCTTAATTTTATATGTCACCGCTATCCAATTTATTTATCTGTCTTTTTTATGTTCTAGTGTGAAATACTGATATACAGGGTGTTAATGAGCTTATGTCAAATATATTTTCCACATGTCCGTTATGTCAAAATGATGTAAATACACGGATTTGTGTTGAGTAAAATGTAATTTTGAAACTTGACTTACCTCAACATTGCAAGGAGCCACCCTTTAAGAACTGTTGATTTTCATAGAAGATGTTCGATGTACCGACCATTTGCTTGCACACAAGCTTCAACGCGACGTATCCAATTCGCTCGTACGCCTTGCAATATTGCCACGACCTCTCGAATCGTATTATAAGCTTCGGCAATATAATGTTGCAGTTGGTCAATGTCACGTACTTCCGTGGAATACACAACACTTTTCACATATCCCCACAAAAAGAAATCTAAAGGGGTGAGGTGTGGGGATCGGAGGGGGCATCTAACTAGGCTGCCGCGGCCTATCCGGAAGCGATCGGGATAAGTAATGTTTATAAAGTCGCGCACTTTCCGAAATAAGTGAGTTGGGACTCCATCATGCAGCAACCACATATTTTGTCGAACATTTATCTCCAGCAAGCGATTTTACAAAAAATCTAGATATGAAGCACCATCTAAACATCTAGGCAATTTAAAAAGTCCTATTAAAGTGTCATTAACGATATCGGTCCACATATTCACCGAAAACTGATGCTGAAAGGCACCTCGACGTATTTCGTGTGGATTTTCGATATTCCAGTGGTGAGTGTTGTGGACGTTACGTTCACCATTTCGACTGAAATATGCTTCATCTGTAACAAGTATTTGCGCTGTAAATTCAGGATGTCTTGCATGTTCCTGAAGCAACGATTCGCAAAAACCTCGACGTAGTGGAAAATCCTCTGGAGTAAGCGCTTGAACACGTTGAATATGAAATGGGTATAACTGAACTTCTCGTAATGTCCGCCACACAACAGGATGCGAAATATTGACAGATTAAACGACTTACCTGTAAGGAAGTTCAATCTTCATTATACGATTAACCACGTTCGTATAGACCACCCTGTAGTTACGCTTTTGTCGCTAGAAGGTGTCACTGATAACAAAGCAAACATTTTTTGCTTACCCCTGGCGTGTCGCCTTACCTCGATAAGAATCCTCAATATGTTTGAAGTAGAAATCTGATACTATGTTCTAAGGGTTAATAACAATCGGGAGGGAGGGGTGGTCTATACGAATGTGGTTAATCGTATAATGAAGATTGAACTTCCTTACAGGTAAGTCGTTTAATCTGTCATTATACATCTTAACCACGTTCTACTAGACCACCCTGTAGATGTTTAAAGCCTCTTGTATCAGATTTGTAAGCGAGATACACATTCCTATCAGGTAGGTAAGGTATTGGAGATATATTCGAAATCAGGTTTCATTAGTATTAATAAACTATGACAACGATAAAGTCTTTTAATAAATCAGAATAAATACAATTAATATAAGTCATTTTGTACATGTCCATAAATGATAGTTTTAATGGTACCTATCAAAGTGACAAATAAATACATACCTAACTAGTAACATAATACTTAGAACTAATAAATTACTTTTGCAAAATCACCTTTTCTGCAAAATTTTCATGTAAAGGCCTATTGTAAAATTTTGCGAATGTATTAGATTTCTCTGTCCATCCAGCAGCATTCCTGATGCATTCAATGTTAGCACCTGCGCGGAATGCTGCTGAAGTTGCAGCATGTCTAATACTGTGCGCCCTAAACACAGAGACATCTATTCCCGATTTATCTAAGATATTTTTTAACCACCTCGATATAGTTTGAGCAGTTGCTCTATGATGTGGTTTCTTATGTGTTAAAAATAAATAATCTGTATCTTTCCTATGCGAGGATGTTATTTTCAAATAATATTCCAGTGTACGAGCAACACAAATCTCAGGCTTATTATTAAAGAATGGAATTATAAGGACAGGTTGTTGCCTATTTGGTGGAGATGTCTTAATTAATTCGGAAATGAAAATTCTGTATTCGGTGCCGAAAAATTTTATATCGCTTAGTTTGAACTTCGATAAAGTTTTGACTCTGTGTGAGGTAACCAGGGATATTAACATAGCCAATTAGTAAGTAAGAAATTCTAATGAAATGTCTTCCAAGGGATATAAGGAGGTAAGAAAGTCTAGGACTGCCTGTGGATCCCAAGTTACCTCATACCTAGGAAATACAGGTTTTTCTTTAAAAATTCCTCTTAAGAACATTTGAATTATTTTTTCCCCTTCCTCAAAGTTTATAATAAGTTTAAGAGCTGATTTATGACTATTTAAGGTATTGTACAGAGCACCATCTTTATTTTCTCGGTTCAGGAAGGAAAGAATATCATTGGTAGTAGGATGAAGCCAGTTAATATTATTTTGAGAACAAAAACTCCACCACTTTTTATAAGAGCAATCATATTGTTTTAGTGTATTGTTGCTAAGAGAAGCTATAAGTGTAGGGATTGCTTCTTCGGCGACTCCCTTCTTCTTATAAGCTTCCCCGATAACCTTCCTGCAACCAGGGTAATGTTGGACCATATCGGGTGACTTTCCCTAAAGGGATAAAGCAAAAGATCAGGCCTTGGATTAAAGTATATTGGAATATCTGTCAAACATTCCACAAATAGAGGATACCAAGGTTGGTTTGTCCATAAGGGTACCACGATAATACCTTCTGCTTTATCCAAAATCAGTTTTCTAATTATCTTAAGTATCAAGGGAAATGGTGGAAAAGCATAAAAATTGAGATTGCTCCAAGAAATTGAAAACGCATCAACTACCGTGGAACCTGGGTCTGCTCTCCATGAAACATAGTACTGGCATTTGGCGTTTGCCTGTGAAGCAAACAAATCTATAGATGGTTTTCCTAAATATTCGGTAATGGCTCTAAAGGCCTTATTGCATAAAGAATATTCGTTTTCAATTTCTGAAGATCTAGACTCGTGGTCTGCTTTATTTTCGGCAGAATTAATATAGGTAGCAAAGATGAAAATGTTCCTGCTTTCACACCATTCCCATATGGCTTTGGACAACACAGCTAATTGCTTATTTTTTGTACTCTCCATTTTATTTATGCAAGCTATTGCCGTAATATTATCGACTCTAAGTAAAATATTTAAGTTCGATTTCCCTTTAACGAAGGCATCCGTTTAAGGCATAGAAGATTGCTAAGAGGTCTAGAAAATTGATATGGTACTTTGCTTCATTCTCCTTCCAAAATCCACCTGTTCTCTGATTGAGAGAGACAGCACCCCAGCCCGAATTAGACGCATCAGAAAAAATTTTGTAAAAATAATTACGGTGCAATAATGAACAACCTGGCTTATGAATATTCTTTAACCACCAATCTAAATCGAGTAAGCATTCGCTCGTTAATTCCATTCTCGAATCATAATTTTTATTTGACTCTTTTAAAGCTTTATTTTTTAAATATTCGAGACTCTTTACATGCACCCAACTATAAGTAAAGGCCGGGCATATGGAAACTAAATATCCGATAAGTTTAGCAAAAGAACGAATTTTTAAATTAACGCAAGATTTAATATCAGATATAAATTGAGAGGCTCTAACAATTTTGTCATCGGGCAAACTAATAGTCATGATTTTACTATCCCAAAGAAATCCCAAAAATCTTATCCTTTGACGTGGACTTAAACAAGATTTTTCAAAATTTATAATGAATCCTAATTTCGAGAGTAAATCAATTGTAATTTGTGTATTCGCTTGGCATGAATTTTTAGAATCACCCAGTACCAAAAATCGTCCAAATAACTATCGTTCGATCGTCCAAATAACTAACACTTAAAAGGCCTCTCGACCTAAGATACCCTAAAGGGGGGTTAAATAACTTACAAAAAACAAACGGGGCAGTTGATAAGCCAAAGGGTAAAACATTAAATTCAAATAAATTACCTTGAAAAGAAAATCTTAAATATTTTCTATATGATTT
>NW_019416422.1:361343-377908 GCF_000390285.2 Anoplophora glabripennis
AAAAAAAAAACCCAGGCGACTAACATGCAACTTAGGTGACCACGTGACCACTGCAACAAGTCGAGTGCGAGACCATACTGCAAACCCGAAAGGACTGTAAAACACCACCATCATCACAGCCACCACGAACTCCGGGTGAGGGTTAAATAAAAATTTGAGACACAGTAGTGTTCTGGTTTTTTTATCTTTTATTTTATAACTAGTATTTGTACCTTTTAATTGTTCCCATCCCATACCTGCTGGGGTGACGGGGGAAAGGAGAAATAGTTAATACTCAATTTAGTAGGTTGGCGTCCAAAATAACATCGTTCATATACATATTTCTCGTTTCTTCCCGAAACCAAAGACCGATATAGCAAGAGTCGAGATATCTAACACCGAAAAAAAACAAAAGCGGACTACGACCCATTTGCACTCCGCCCAATGAGTTGCCGTTAGCCCCTTCAGCTGTGCGCTAAAAGAAATTAGAGCTGTTGGTGTAACAACTTAAACAAGATTTTCAAAATTTATAATGAATCCTAATTTTGAGAGTAAATCAATTGTAATTTGTGTATTCGCTTGGCATGCATTTTTAGAATCACCCAGTACCAAAAGATCGTCCAAATAACTAACACTTAAAAGGCCTCTCGACCTAAGATACCCTAAAGGGGGGTTAAATAACTTACAAAAAACNAATCCTAATTTTGAGAGTAAATCAATTGTAATTTGTGTATTCGCTTGGCATGCATTTTTAGAATCACCCAGTACCAAAAGATCGTCCAAATAACTAACACTTAAAAGGCCTCTCGACCTAAGATACCCTAAAGGGGGGTTAAATAACTTACAAAAAACAAACGGGGCAGTTGATAAGCCAAAGGGTAAAACATTAAATTCAAATAAATTACCTTGAAAAGAAAATCTTAAATATTTTCTATATGATTTATGTATTTGTATAAGATAATACGCATCTTTTAAATCTATAGTGCACATGTAAGAATTTTGAAATATAATATCTATTACTGTTTTAAAATTTTCTAATTTAAAATGTACTGTTTGAACATAAGTATTTAGCTCTTTTAAATTTAACACGAACCGATAACCTCCAGTAGATTTTTCAACTAGGAAATAGGGAGACAAGAATTCACCTTTTCTATGATGGCATTTAGATATGGCTACAATTTTTAAAAGCTTTACTATGCATTCTAGGAGATGCTCTACTTTGGAGACTGCCTTCACATTAAAGTTTTTAGGTTGACGTGGTTTGGATATGAAAGGAATTTTATAGCCTTTAACCCAACTCAAAATTGTGTTGTCTTTAGTTAAAAGCGCCCACTGAGCATAAAAAAGTTGAATTCTTCCCGCATATTTTACTTGACTGTCTACCTTTAACGTCTCTGACGCGAATATTCCTGACGATACGTTCTCGGACGTGTCTTCCGTGTTGCTTCTTCTTTCCTGTGATATCTGAATGCATTCGATGTTTTCATCTTGGCTTTTGGGACGTGACGCTGGGAGTTTAAATAGAACGAAGAACTCCGTAATGTACGTTTTCCTGCAACAACAGGTTTTTTGGCCTTAATATCCACTGTTTTTTCTACGGCTTGAGCTGTTTTGCATTTCTCGGAAAAGTCAGAACCAAACAATGTAACATCCCTCTTTGTCTCTTCTGCCAATTTCTGAGTAACGTGGTTCATGTAAGGATACACTTGATGCTTGCGATGATTAGATATTAAATAATGCACTTCGCAGAACATCTTAGCTGAATCGGCAGCCTTAGGAGTCAATAGAGCTTTATCATTCGTCGGTATTTTGTCAGATGCCAAAATTAATGATATTACTTCTCCCAATCTAGTTAAGCCCCGTCCCAGCTTATCTTGAAGACAGGAAAACATGGAATCTTTTTTCTTTTCCAGAGCTGATAAAAGTTTTTCAGTTTCTGAGTTGATCATGGGACCAGCTAACTGAGGGCAATTCTCTGGAATGAGGATTTTGGAAAATTCTTCCCTCGATTCTTTGTCTATGCCTTCGGTTAAAAAACTTTGCCATCTAGTCACTAAGGCGTCGTCCAAGGGTGGACCATAATTAGTCAACTTCCTAGGATCCATTCCCAACAGAAATTCTTTTGATAAGTCGGGCAATGTTGCTGAGCTGGGGGGCTCATGGACCTCTGCTATAATTGTCCTTACAGCCCCCTCATCTCGTTCTTCTTCGTCAGAAGAAGACCAAATAATCCTATTAAACTTTTTAGGTCTTTGGGGTGAGGGCGAAAAATTATCATCCGAGTCTTCCGTGTCACTTCCACCTAAAAGGAAGTGCAGGGTAAGTATTTTAAGTAAGAAATTCCCACGGTTTCTTATTTCGTAAAATATGTAAAAACCGTGACTTAAATATGCTTACGCAACATATCGTCGCTTCTTATACACGGGAAAAAACGAAAAAATGTATATAACTCTAAGAGGATAGTTGCATAAACAACTAGAAACCTTAATTCTATAAAATAACTGAAGAGAATATACACAAATATATCCTCCAATTTTTCATCAGTGAGATTATTGCATAAACAATAATTTCTGGGCAAAAGTATTAATAACAAAATTAATACGTATTACCAACAAATTCGTATTTTGCCTTGATTTATTACTAGCAGTTGCATAAACAACTAACTAGTTGGCGCTGTATTAATTATAAGATTAATATTCTCAAAACAGCCAATAAGTATTGATTCCCTATTATCAATACACCTAAATTTATAAGAAATAGAAAAAATATACAAGTATTACTTACTGGAATCGCTCAAAAGTTTTTCCCGTAGAGCAACCATTGTATCCTCAAGGCGTTTCATTTTCTTTGACACGGATTTCAATTGTTTTTTACACTGTATTTTTCCCATTTTTAAAATCGAATTAATTTATTCGTACAAACGTGACACACTCTACGCGCACTGAAAACGTATTGAGGATTCTTATCGAGGTAAGGCGACACGCCAGGGGTAAGCAAAAAATGTTTGCTTTGTTATCAGTGACACCTTCTAGCGACAGAAGCGTAACTACATGGTGGTCTAGTAGAACGTGGTTAAGATGTATAATGGAAAATATCTTATTAGATATATTTTCAGTAGTATCAATAAAAGAATGATTAGTTCGAGTGGACTTTGCTTTAGATTTCGAACTAAATAATAAGAGTTGGCAACAGCCACAATAGATAAAAATTAGCTTCCTTCAACAAGACTTATCTCACTTTAAGAATAAATCTCAAAATTGCTAAACACNGTGTTACAGAATTTTTTTTAAGTACTCGCTGCGATAAAAGTTAGTAAAGAAAATATAGGGATTATTATTTATATTATATAAAGGTTTGTACTCGTTAGAGATATTAGTAATAAATTTATATGTATTTTGTTTTGCGTTGTTATAATACATTTTATTGACTAGCAGTCGGTAACTTATTTTTATATTGTGTATATTTGTGGTTGTTACTTTATTTATTTTAAAATATTACGATTTGTAATAATTTAATTATAAAATGTATAAGTCCTATACTATTATTAAAGGATATGTAGCTTCAAAATTTATTTGTTCTTCTCCTCTTTAGGCAATAATTTGCTTAATGAATTGACTTATTTCTGAAACACATTGCGTTCAAGAATTACTATTGTGACAAAATTTCCTTGTTTACTATGTGCATCGACCTATTACTTTGTTCAGCTCTCAGCTGACACAGTGATCAATGCGCAATTTACAATTCACAGCAATACATCAGCTTTAATGTGGGACGTTACGCTTAATGGCACCTTTTTGCAAGTATTCTGTTTACTGCAAATTAATTATGGAAAACTGCTCCATTTCGAAATATCATGCGCAATACAGTGACGCAAGGACTGGCTCCGGGTGATGTTGTTTTGCTTAGATATCTCCTCAAATATTAGACCATTTTCACCTTATGCAGGGTGTAACAAAAACGAGACTAAAGGTTTTTTCCTAAAATATCTATTCCTTAGCCTTAGAGGATTTATCTGTTTTCAAAAATTAGAAATGAAACAGAGTTTTCGAACCGAAGAGACCTATTAAATTAGATATAATAGGCAAGTCCATAAAAAGTCCAAATCGAAGAAACCCATATATCATTTTAGCTCTTTAGGTACTCGTGAAAATAAGACAGAATGAACGTAGGAATTTCAAAACATCACCATATTTTGTCATAATGTTTTAAAACAATTAGCGCCGAAATTAACAGAAAGTTTTTCCGAAGTCTTTTCTTTCTTGGAAAAAACAGAGATTTAGGTCAACAAAAGGTCTCCTTCTTCAGAGGCGTACGATGAAAGATGTAAATGTACTGTTACATGTAAATTCTGTTTTGCTGAATCTCGAAAAATACGTTGTCGCGTGCGAAATAGTCTTTAATAGTGTTTATTTGAATCCATTGTGTTATAGTCGTTTTGTTTGTTTCAATTTTGTACGTTGTTATTAAAAATCTTCCTTCCTCAACAAGTTCTGGTATTTTCTTGTTCCCTTTAAATCTTTAAATTAATTGACTTGTTGAGTCCCTATACAACCAACCCATGGATTAAACGTATCATGATTAAAGTGTAAATGATAACACAGCCACACAAAAAAATATATTTTTCGGATCAGATCAGACTAAGTCTACCCCATGGTTTCGGAGTCGCTGAATCCGAATCCGTTTATCTCCATCACATCAGGTTTTACCAATAACCCCATCTAGTTGTCAACTACAATAACCCTATAATCCTCAAACTTTCTAACTCTATAGCCGTATAATCCCATAACCTCATAACCGATAACTCCAATAGCCACGTTACTCAGTAGTTTGACTTGATCTATCATCCCGGGATATATCAGAGATAAACAGAATACATTTAATCCTATAATCCGCCAACCTCCTAACCCCATAACTCCAATAACTGCGTTACGCAATAGTTCGATTGTTTGATGCAAGGAACATTGTCTGTATCGTTATTGGTTTCCAGTTTTACATCTCCAGTAGATTCTCCGTCAATTTAAAAAATATCATGCCAAATGAAGCTTTATTTCGTGGATACTAATCCCAACTGTGTCTGCATCCAGGGCACCTCGTCACGGTGACGGCAGATAAGATCTGGCTGAATCCGTGGATCATGGCTCTCCGTCATAGTTGGCACAGGTGGAAAACGTACGGGACAGGGTTTTGGATGCTCAGAATCGGCGGCTGGTCAGGTGCGAAAGCGAGCTCGCAGGCGTCGTCATCATGCGACCGCAGTTCTATACTGGTTGGTAATTTGGCCCATATAGAGTATGATACTACAAGGAAACAATACACGAACAGGCACACGAATGACCATAATTAAGGTATTGCCTGTCACAAGTTGAATCCTTTACTCTCTGTCTATGGTTAGTACTAACAATACATCTTTTAGTTTCCAAGACAACAGCAATGATTATGTCAGACTGACATGAATATGTAGAAAAAGTCTGCATTTGCAATGAAAAAGGAGACCTAATTTATTTCGATTCCTCTCCGTATGAAAAATATTGATCTCATTTCCCTTTGCATTCCTTTACAATAGTGGTACAATTTGTGCATGAGTATCCAATGCAACAAGCTCACTATCAGACTTCTAATAAAGGCTTTTCAGACGTGTTCCAATGTCCGTGCTCTGAAAGCTGTCCAGCTAGGCGAGCCGGTCTGTATGTGGGGCATTTATTTTAGGAATGTCACTTGATTTAATTCTTGCTATCTTGCCTGGACAAAACAGTTGACGGGCCCCAATCCGGACATGTATCTACACAATAGTTTATACAGCCCGACATTTGAAACAAGTAAATCTCTACCTAATAAATGTTACCTGCTGAACCATATGTTATCATGTCATTCACTTTCAGGGTGCGTATCTGTTTATGTTCTAGAGAACTTATTGTTCTTGATGAAAATTTATTTGATGGAAGTCTACAATATATAGAATATGACGGGTAAAAATCTCAGGAATGTTGAATACATCTGTTATCCTACAGGGATCAAATATCAGTCTTTTTTATTTTCATCACTAATCTTAAATTCGCATCTCTGCTCTATTTCTATGATTTTAAATTTTATATGAAATGAAAATAAAATCTATAAATGATTGTATTAGTTTACAAAACATAAACACTATTTAACATTGTGCGTGAAGATTCTTTAAATTTTTATACTGTATTTTAATGTAAATTAGTTTGGTTTCCATAAGAGACAAAATTCAATGTTTTTATTAGTTTATACGTGATATTGTTTGAAGGAAAGAAAATGATAAATTTAAATGTACTCTAAATTTTTCTGATCACTTTGTACAGTTCTCACACCTGCATTCAAATTATTAAATTATTTTTATTAGAAATTGCAGTGTATTCACATGTATTAGGTAAACCTTTGAATTTACTTTTTCAGAAGTAAACAAAATTTTGAATTCCTTTTTCTTTTTAAATTGGATAGTCGTAAGAACGATTTGTGAGGCACTATGACGTGGACGTATGAGAGCATAGGCTTATTGATAGACGTTGGGCGCCATGTCGTGGTACAACATGATTGGTTTTTCCATTTGGCTAGGTAGTTGAGCTATCGTGGAACTAAAGGATCGGACTGTAGAGCTACCTGCGAATCTCGTTTAGTTCCTTGGATTTAGCCAATCTTATCATTATTCGGCACGTTGTAGCTGGCCTCTGGATGATGATCCATGCTCTAACTTGCGTCCGAATTGCACTGGTTGCTTTCAGATTTTCAAGAAATTTTGTTTTTTCTACTTATTTTTAAGGAGCGCTTTAGTTTCAATGTGTACTGGAGCCTGCAAGGTTTAGAAGCTTTTTCCTATGCGATTCTTTGGAAGGCTAGTGTACGGCATCTTTAGAGCTGCTGTTCAGCGTTCCCTTTGAGGATCTTCATCGTAGGTTGGACAAACTTAGATGGGTAGCTTGAGAAGCTGTGTGAGCTTTAAGCTCGTGTGTTTTTTTTTGAGAAAATATAATTTAAATAGGTATGGAATTTTATAGTTTTGCTTTATTGTTGACTTTTGAGCATATTACAATATGTTTGGCAATAGATGTTAGTTATAGACATTTGCATATAAATGGTTGTAACATATTGTTCTTGAGGCAGACAATGGGCAGGATACACCCACGGCAGATCTTAAGGGTGCTCTATTGAGGGTGTTGGTTTAGAGCAGCTCCCTAGACCATAGCTGGATTCCCCGTCTTTAGTTTTCGACGTCTTAGAATTTTTATATCATTCTTGGCTGCCTAGATATACTGGGTGTTTTCTTGACTAAGTCCGAATTTGGTAGTATTTGGAAATTTTTTAATTTTATTTAAATTTGGACCTACTTTTTCGTCGCGGCACTCAAATCGAGCTGTCGGGGATGGGGGCTGCCCATCGGGGTAGTTTAGGACTTAAGAAAATTGGAAACATCGGTGGAAACGTATAATTCCCGCGCCGCATCGTTCGAAAGGAGACTGTTGACGGCATAGGCTCTCATTTCTTCCGCTTTTTTGGTCCCGAATTGAAGGTGTGGTGAATTTTGAAAAAACTCGAAAAAACTGCATCAATTCTTTCGCTAACTTTTCGACTTTAATTATTAAATTTTCATAACAGCTCTAAAATTACATAATTATGGATTCTTTGACATAGAAAGAAAAAGTTGAAAAAGAACATAAAGAAATTCTTTGAAAGGGCTACCAATATGAACTCACTATTATTGATTATTAAAACTAAACAATGCAAAAATTGTATTTTGATCATTCTAATTATTTTGTTTGTAAAATAATGGAAGTGGGTTTACTAAAAAAACAGATTTATTAGAAGTCGCCATATGACATAGATTTAATAGCATTGGTTACGTTGTTAATATTTAGGTATTTTCACAAAATGTAATAGATGTGAAAAAATTGTTTTACACATGTTTGAATTTTTGGAGTATTACTTTTTTTCACAGATTATTTATTCCTTTGTTTTTTATATATTAATTTTATTCACTGCAAAACAATGCAAAGTAGATTATAATTCATAAAAGTTAAATATACAGGGTGTCCTGGCACTTTATAGATAGACATAAAACATTTATAATAGTATTGTTTTAACAAATTTTGTCCTTAAGACTTTATTTATCTTTATTAATGATATCACTAATCATTTTTATTATCGGTTATACTACTTTTAATTTTTGTTTTGTTTGACCTGAGTTAAATCTCTATATATCAACGATTTGAAAATTTCGGAAGGAAATAGCATAAGTCGTGACAAATTATTAATAATTCTACCAGAACTAGTTTTTTTAAACCAATCAGTAAAGTATGCTTCTTGATACTAACTTGTCAACAAAACATGTAAAAGGTGAATTAACGTTATGTTCTTTCATATCTTATTAAACTTATTATTTTAGGTATAAAATCGAGATAAAAGTATTTGCAGAACATTCTGTAACAACTCATAAATATAATGTTGACGAGAATTGATGAGAAGGGGTTATTTTGTTGTGCTGTGGGTAACATTTTATACAGGGTGATTCACAACCTATTCGAAAAAATTTGGGAACAGATGGGGCATGAAAAATGGAATCAATATCGTAAAAAAATTTTGTAAAATCCTTACAGTTTCCGAGAAAAAAATTATTGAAGTTTGTAGTATTTAAAATCCTTACATCGCTGGGCTACTGTATTCTTTAGTTGTACGCTGTACGCAATTCGCTCTCTCTCTCTCTCTCACGACCCCAGGCGATTCCGAATACTGAAATCCGATTTTAGTTGGTAGGTATTACATTACTTTTTCACGTGTTAAAAATGGCTTACGTGTATAGCAACTCGAAGTTGATGAATATCGTTTTAATTTACGGTGAAGCAAGACAACATTTGTGTTGGTTCGTACAAACTGGGTACGACGGGCCCAAATGTGCTTACACTTCGGTGGACAAAATTTTGAACAGTTGTTAATTTTTTTAATGTTAACATTTTTCTTAGAGATTTATTTATTTATTTTGTAATTCGGTAAAACTAGCTGAAAAATAATAAAGAATAAACCAGTATTTATATCATTTGTAGTAAAAAATCATGCATTTCCCATTATGTAACTATTTACCTTCATGTTTTGTTTAAATGTGAAAATCTGTAGGGTGGCAGTAAAGCTAAATTGCTTTAATGTTAGCATGAAAGTTGAATATGTTTGACGTCAATTACAATTAGTAATTTTGGCTTTAGGCTACCTCGTTTACGTATTTTACACAAAACAGGGAATATAGCTAAATAGCATTATAAATTTATTAAAAATTCGTTAAATACTTACACCCTTATTTTTTTGCAGGTAAGAATTACCTATCTGTGTGCTGTGTGTATGAGTAAGTATATTTTTGTTATATAGTTTTAAGGTCAGTACTGAGACATATTTTTTAATAATATGCTTAAAAAATATTTTGTTAACACCATATCTTATATATTTATTTTTTAATTAATGTTGCCCTTGGTTTAATTTTTATCTGGCATAACTCACATCTTTCTTAAAAAGTTTGGCCCACTGAGCTAAATTTATAAACAAAGGTGCACTTGCACCTCAAATGTATAGTCACCTGAAATAAATGATGAATATTTTTTATCTAAAATATAGAAAAAACATACAAATACCTAGGTAAGATTTGGGATATTCTCATAATAGCTATTAGCAATACGTAAATTAAATACTTACATGTATTGTCATTTATCATGTTTAAAACGCCTAATCTTAAAATTAATATGCACTTTCTTCTTATACACGGTTTTCCTGTTTTCTAAATACATGTCATAACTTCAGTAGAGTATTTTAGAAAACAGTTGAGCTAATGAACAATGGGTTGAAAACTATTATTTTTCCAGATACAGAATTTTTAAATTTAAAACAATATTACATGTTCAACTATCGTTGCACACCTGTGATTTGAATTGATGACACTTGGACTAAGGATTTGACTAATTAAAGATAAAAATTGATACTCAAATCAGCGGACGAAATACTGCAAAATACTGTCACTGAAAAACTCTAGAATGTCGACGTCACTGAATATTCCTAAGGCATTAAAAGAAAGGAATTTTATTTTAAAAATGGGTCTAAAATTATCTTATCGCAAAAAAAGATTGGTATAGAAATTTTTAATTCTCTGGGTAATATTTAGAGCCCTAACTTTAGTAGGTATCTCTATGAATAAAAAAAATCCGTAGATTAACTCTCATCCTTTAAGAAGTGCGGATTTAAATAAGTAGAAGGCACGGTAAATACTTTTTTGTATACTAATTGAACCATAAATTTTACTTAGTCGATTTAGGGAAAATTTTGTATAAGAAAAAGAACGTATATTTATACTATACCTATTCGTTTTATTTCACTTCAATCTATTTAAATTACAGCCATTAGGTTCGAGTTAAATCTCATCTGCTCTCTAAGAAAACTCATTTTATTTATATAGCTTCCCTTTTTTTCCTACTTTAATACGACTCAGTATAATCGATTACTGATACAAAGAGTATTAATCACTTTAACAATAACATTATATTACATCCGGTTCGACTTCCCCACATCTGATTTACTAGGGTGTGCGGCTTGTTCGATGCTACGCAGATTAAAATGCTTTACGTTATTTACGAACATTATTTATTTTCAATTACTTGCAATTCAACAGAAGGGGCTTAGAAAGGATAAGCTTATTTCTTTGACAAAAAGCTACAAATTACCATACGTGTAGATATATAAAGTGTGTTCCTGTTTGGGTGAATGAAAGTTTAACTAACCAAAGATCGTAGGTAATAAAAAATTTCCTGATATTTCTAGATTTTCCAAGATTTTAAAACATTTCCAGACTAAAACAAACCCAATATTTAATGAAGAACGAAATTTTTAAATTTCTTGCTTGTCTGAATACCAAAGAAATTCCTGGAAACATTTCACTTTTTATCCTTTATACTATGAACTAGAATAATTCAAGTTCTGGCAGACTTGAATACAATTTATTTAATTAAGCCCAGAACTTTAAAATTTTGATGTGCTCGAATACGAGTGGTAATCTCTATGTAAAAAGTATGTTTGTAAATTTGGTCTTAAATAAATGAAGAACTATCAAATCGAGAAAAGTGGGTCTAAATACCTGTTTTCCATTTTGTTTTATAATTGTAAAAAGTGAAATACTTTGTAAAATTTACATTACGTTTTGAATCTACTGCTCCAAGAATTCAATGCATCACTAAAACAACATAGTAAATAATTTTAGTAACATTTTACATTGTAATGAACATTTAAATTTTATTTATAATATTAGTTTAACATTTAATAGAAAATAAATTTAAAACCCATAAAGGAAATAAGCAGTACCTTGAATTAATTTCGTATCAACTATTTTTACCTCTCTTTTGGATTATACCCTTGCAATAATGGTTCATGCTCAAATTTGATCTCATCTCAATCTCAAACTGCAATTTTTTATATGGAGAGCGCAAATGGCTCCATCTATAGCGCTACTTCCGAACTACGCCATTCTAATGGCTACTACTACACTGTAAATAATCGGTGTGTCATTCACTCAATCTTGGGCATTTTAATCATTTTATTCATTTGTGATTATATTTAAACTAAAACTAAACTTTGCTAAAACTAACTACTTTCACTCAAATATAGGTACTCCTTAAATAAATTCTTCACGTAAAATCGTATTTGGTACACTTATACCTAAATCAGAGTAAATGTCCTCATTAGTGAGTGAGTTTAAATGTGTATTAATCGAGTAATTTGAATGGCGCCGTGAAGATGGCACCACTTACATATCGCTTTTGTAATCTCGACTAAAGTTGATAGGGATCCATTAGATGCTCCAGAAAAGCATGATCGCCAAGAGAACAGGCCTTAGCCGCCGGCGGCGGGTCTCAGCTGGCGGATATCAGCCAATACAGGAGGAGGCCCCGAGAAGTGAATTAATATCTGTATATACTAATTAATCATTTATGAGTGATTTACTGTTGCACTCAATGAGTCACTCAAACACAAATGACTCAATAATAGTTAAATTTAAATAATATCNCGGGTCTCAGCTGGCGGATATCAGCCAATACAGGAGGAGGCCCCGAGAAGTGAATTAATATCTGTATATACTAATTAATCATTTATGAGTGATTTACTGTTGCACTCAATGAGTCACTCAAACACAAATGACTCAATAATAGTTAAATTTAAATAATATCTGAGAAAAAGTCAACTGTAAATTGGTTTTATATACTCAGAATTGTCAAAAGTCGCTCAATTGGTAGTTAGCAGTAACTCGGATTTGAGTAAAATTCACTCATTTCTCATGCAATAGTTTCACTCAGTTGTACTCATATTAATAGAGTGAAAATTTCTCTCAATCGGGTGTGGGCATAAATTGATACATTATTGAGTAAAATTGAGCAAAATTTGAGTGAAATTTTTGTACAGTGTAGGAGCAAGCGACCTGCTAAAATTTGCTAGGTGCTTATTTGCACGACCGGACCGACCGTCGCAAACTGGGGGAAAACAAAATGTTTTAAATTACCAGTGTTGCGAGAAACATCTACTCCACGGGCTATATGCCCCGACTGGCATTGAATTATTGTTTTTTTTTCTAAAAAAAATCAAACATGATTTTTCTGAAAAATGTTTCCACAAAAAATCACAATAGGCCAGGTCTGGTGTTTCCGGCAATGAGAAACCAGTAAAATAAATAACTAGACTTTTCTCGCTTAATTGCGTCAGCTCATTTGTATTTAAAAGAAGAGCTAGACATGTAGAACTGTAAATCTATATTTGAGAGGTATTAGCCACTCCCCATACCGTTTTTTTCAGTTCGTGTAGATCAAGTTGAAGTTGGCTATGTTCGAGAAGAGGCTAAGCAAAAACTATCTAATGGTCTAAGTAGATAGCATAAGGTGGATCTGAAATGTCATTAACCTGTACTTGGGTAGGAATGCTCTTATCGACTTTAGGGTCTAGTTTAAGTACAAGGCATTTTTGTGGAACAGGATCGAAAGCTTTGGAAATGTCCAGATATGGAACATGAGTGGAGCTCTTTCATCTAAGGATAAATTTCAAATTAATATTAAGGCAGAATAAAAGGTGCGTTGCTTTTATCCACCTTACCTCCACCTTAAAAGTTCGGAACAGAACTGTAGTTAAGAACCAAATTGGTGAAATCTTTAGTAAGTATTTTCTTCATTCATTTAGCACAATATGAAACAAGACTCATTATCATTAGTTGTTCTGATTCAATTCATATATTTTTTTAAATATTGCTATGACAGTTTCTGTTAACCAGCCATATAATACAGATAAACATTATTAGTTAATGGTTTGGCCACAACAGCTCTCAACCTTTTAAAACTTTGTCAATGAGGAAGTTACTTTCAGAAGAGCTGTCAACATTTAAAAAAAAACCGTAATTATGTCTCCTTCAAAAAATATGCTTACTGTAGGGATTGGGATACTTTGAGGCATTTAGAAAAAACTGGAAACGATTTGTGGATATATGTCAGTACCTCAGAGCTAAACTGTATCAACTCCCATTTAGACAATCTTACAGGAGAGCTGTTTATAAAATTTAATCTCAATTAATAGCACATGGCGCTTTTATTATTTTTTGTCAGATTGTCGTAGGTTAAAAGAGATTAGTTGACTCTATATCGACATACTAGTTGGTAACAGGTTTGATCAACATATATGTTTATTTTTTTGAAAATAGATGGAGTAAATACTGTTTTTACAAAAAAGTTTAGTTAATACAGTTTAGCTCGGAGGTACGGATGTGGTTTCAAACGTATTAGCTAATATGTTGGAAAAAGAATGCGATTTGAGGAAAAAATTATAATTCAATCATGTGTCGGTAGCCTAACGGTTTAAAGCGTCGGTCTTTGAAATTATATTGGCTAGACCGCGGGTTCAAAGCCCACAGTCGGATCGTTCTTATATCAATTGTGCTCATAGATAATAGTAGGCACTCTCCCTTTGTAAGTGCCATTTACATTTAAAGTGTTGCAATTTCTTTCACAATAACAATATTTGTACATATAATTATTGTGTAGGTACTGTCTGCTGATCTAAAATTTACCCAAATAAATCATGAACTCAAGCGAAAATTAATAGATTACTTAACCATCTATTAATTCCAATTTAACTGATATTAGGGACTGTAAAAACGGTTTCCTGAACCGAAGCTCTATCCTGAAATAATGAAATATTTAATGGAAAACTGAATTTCAATCTAGGTATGGAAATATTACATTCATGATGAAATTTTGTGCCGCATAATTACGAGAGTAACCCTTTTTTAGCTATATAATATTCGTTAAAACAAGTATCCAAAATATTCGTTTAATATATATTAATTTCCTGATACAGCACAGTTGGGAATACAAGGGTTTCGATGTGAATTGCTTGCGTCCACCGGTGTAGAAAATTAATTTTATTACGAAATTATTTCCAACCGATTGCAAACGGGTGCATTAGCTACCAGATAGAAAAAACCATGTGAATGAACTGAGTTAAGTCATTTAAGGACCGCGACAAAATTCTCAAAATTGAGTAGTCTCTTCATCTTCATTCATTCACTAAATATTTATTGTTTATAAAGTGAAACAGAAAATTAAAGGCGTTAAGAAAATTATTCACCCCTTTTGTATGATTTTTCAGATGTTTTGTGAGATGTAGAACAACATTTGTTCAACTGGAGCTGTTGGACTAACGAGATAAAAAAACCGCAAAATTGTTTCCTTTCGAAAATATGTTGCTAGACGATGAGATATATAGATAGAATATTCTAATAAAATGTCAGATGTTTCAAAAACAATGTAATTAAGTGTATTTTTGACACAGAAAAGATAGAGGTACCAAAATTTATTTAGACTTAGATTGATTCAATTAGTAACTAGTAGATAATTTTCAATTACGAAGTTATGTATATAACTTGCATAAAGTTATGCAGATAACTTGCATAACCTAAGTGAATTTATCTCGTTGAATAAGGAGACAGACCGAATCTGACCCCTGTGTACCATTTACATAGATTCTATAAAAATGAACAACTTCAAATTAATTTATTTTTACCAGGATTTGGAAGTAGAGTATCACGATATTTAAGGTCATTAAAAAGAAGCCATTTTTTTGGCACTTATGTCCAAAGGTCGAAAATCGATCTAGTAAAAATATTGAGAAATTCTTCATGACAATATGCACTATGGGGCTGCCTATTATTTGGCATATGTGACGTTACTACTAAAAAGTCTATTAGAAAAGATAAGGTAGGAGCTAACCTACTTAGACACGTGGCAACATCTACTTCCAAAACCTAAATAAATCTTATTATATCTATTCAATTGCCAAAAACAATGGGAACCAATGTTGTAAAGGAACTTAATTATAATGTGACGGAGTTATAAAGTTTCGTAACAGTTTAAAATAAACATTTTATATAGTTGAAAATATTGAAAATAATTCTAGAATTGTGCAAAAATGTAATGTTGCTTTAGTAATCTTAAATACAATATGTTTTCCCTCCAAAAAAAAATTACCGAAATGTTAAGTCTATACAAAAATCACATGCAGATGAATAAAATAATAAATAAATTATAAAAAACTATAAATATAAATAAAAATTTTGACAGTTGGTACATACCTAAAAGTTACTTATTTTGTAAATACAAATAGAAGCTACCTGGGCATTTTTGTTCAGAGGTGATGAACACCGTACAAGCTCCATTCGACAATATATAGCACAAGGTAGAATTTAGTTTTTACTTAGTTTGGACAAAAATAACACTTCTGGACTTTTTAAATAACAATTTTAAAAATTTCATAACATAGCATGTAATAACCAGTACTGCGGTACTATGCAGAAAATCTAAAAAATAAAGCTAAAACAAATTTTAGTGACGATAATATATTAATTTTTAAAAATCGAAACGACAATATACATATTTATGAAAAATTAACGTATTCGGAAATACTATTTTTCCATGTAGTCGCCTTCAACTTCAGTGGACTTCGTGAGCCGATAGATGAGCTTTCTGATACATTTGTCAAAAAAATATTCTGCGGCCTCTCGGGCCCATTGTTTCACGGCACTGTGGACCTCAACATCGGTAGAAAAGTTTTTATGTGGCTGGAGCTGAGTGGTTCATGATGAATCCAGGAGTTGATTTGTGGCGTTGGCTATGAGGGGACATGCATTGGCATACAAGTTACACACTCTCTTCGTTAAAGGCGGAAATACACGTACCAGTAAAATATGTAAGTAACTTGCATGCTAAGAAATGGCATATGCCGGCGGATGGCAGACTGCTGATACATTTGCAAGTAAAATGGAATGCCTTGTTAGTATTATGGCTTATTGGCATATCAGTAGGTAGCAAGTAGACACGTTCCGACATGCCACTTGAACTCCCCCGAAACCCCCCGCCTCACATTGCATGCCAAAAAATCAAATGATGTGCAATTTACTTGCGCGCCTTCTACAGGCATGCCTTTTAATAAATACACATACCAGGAGCTATCTCCTGCAAGCTACTTGCATGCTATTGTGCAAGCAAGAGGCATGTGTATTTCCGCCTTAA
>NW_019416422.1:378712-427998 GCF_000390285.2 Anoplophora glabripennis
AAGGCGGAAATACACATGCCTCTTGCTTGCACAATAGCATGCAAGTAGCTTGCAGGAGATAGCTCCTGGTATGTGTATTTATTAAAAGGCATGCCTGTAGAAGGCGCGCAAGTAAATTGCACATCATTTGATTTTTTGGCATGCAATGTGAGGCGGGGGGTTTCGGGGGAGTTCAAGCGGCATGTCGGAACGTGTCTACTTGCTACCTACTGATATGCCAATAAGCCATATACTAACGAGGCATTCCATTTTACTTGCAAATGTATCAGCAGTGTGCCATCCGCCGGCATATGCCATTTCTTAGCATGCAAGTTACTTACTTATTTTACTGGTATGTGTATCTCCGCCTTAAAATTCATGAAGAAGAGATCTGAAGATTTGTGTAAAAACTCTGTGTTCATCTCGTCCGTATAGAATTTCTAGGACATACCTAGAAAAAATCTCTGATAGTCATTTGTTTGGCATAAAGGTCTGCTAGGAATACCCACAGTCAGTCGAGTTTGAGTCGACCTTCAGTCGAGTTGGAGCCGTGTAAGGTAACACGTTGCTCTAAAATAAAAGAAATCCGCTAATTGCAATTAAAAAAATAACCTTCAAAGTGAAAGTAGTAAATTTATAAATCAAAGTGAAGCAAGTACAAAAACAAACAAACCACTTTATTCGAGATATCCAGTAGAACTCGGAGAAGGTGAAAAAATCAAGGCCAAACGAATCAATTCTTCATTGAGTCACTTTGTATGTAAAAGTAAGAATTTATATTTATAAAGTAGTATAAGTTTTAGCTAGAAGCTATTAATGATGAATCAAAATTTTTCAAATTGTTTTTTTCAAATAAAATTATAAATGTAAAATATAAAAAATCGTTTTTTGTAATTAAAATTAAATAAAAAGAATAACAAAAACAATAGTAATGTAAAATAAATTCAGAAAATTAAAATTAAATTCAAAGATACCATAGTTTTTGTTTGTAGGTCTGTGGGAGAATTTGCTTTTAAGTAAGAGAGTCTGCGAGAATTTGCAAAACAAAGTAAGTAACAAAAATGTATATTTTAGCTTTATTAACACAAAAAAAAGTTGCATAGTTTTTTTTTGTTTATTCAATACCAACGTAAGCTTATTTCTTATAAATATATATCCCCGAATATGACTCGTTTTTCAACTGAAATAAAATATACCTTTTTGTTAGAAATATTACTAGAAATCAAATGGACTGATTGATTTTAAAATAGAAAGTAGAAACGAAATTCTGAGATTCTTAGCTAAGGTATTCTTCAGTATCTCCACTTTTGGTTGATATTTATAATTGACTATTTTGTGTATGTTTTCATCAAATATTTTTCCAGACATTTGCGTAGTAATATTTTTCATTCCATATTTCGAAAATAAAGTGCTTCTGGATGAAAATAGGAAATATTTTCCCTAAAATAATGTGAAGGAATACCCACTTTAAGGATTACCCATATAAAATGAGGTTTCTTATAGACCTCATTAGTTTAAGCTTACCTACATTACTAATTTATGAAATTAATGTCATTTATACACGAAATAGCAATCTACTAAAAATACCTCTTTCATTTACTCTGTATTAAAAATTGAAATATAACTAAAATTTTACTATAGCTGTTTCCAAGAATAAATCTAAACGAATTCGTTTTGAACATTCTGCGTGCACTTTAAAGGATGCGGTAAATTAGGTAAGGGATCTTATATTATTAAGGACGGCCAGTTGCGGTTGGAAAGGTGGATGTAATCAGGGCTTGGTGCTTTCATAAGGTAGAGGTACTTTGTGCAAAATTTATCTCACCTAAATACTTCATACAGGCATTTGCTCCTTTATTTCTCCCTTCAAGCATCCCGCCTCTTTCCGTCTTGTAAGTAATACTTTTATACAATTGCATTAAATGATTACTAGTCTGCAGTTTCTCATATATTTTTCAACTTATTGTTATCAGAATATTCAAAAAAAGATCTACATGTTCTGCTTAAGAAATAGTAAACCCGTTAATTTTTCGTTTATTAATCACATTTAAAATATCCTGAAAGCGTGGCGGGAGCTTATTCATAGGAATTTTTCTAGGAAATCAATCTAAAGGTGACCTGGAATATAAATATTTTTGCAGTATTAATTCACAGGTTGTATTAAATAATAAAGAACAGGTTTTTGATATCCATAATATATTTTTAAAGAACAAACTACTCTTTGGTATGACTAAAACTTTCTAATGTTTCTGGATTTTATTAGAGCCTTTTTCATTAATATGTAATCATGCAAGTGACATTATTCTTCAAATAACATCCGCTAACTTTAAAAAAGCTGTAGTTTTATAACCAAAAATATTAAGAACATGTTCGCTCTATAATCATATATACTACAAAAATTTACATAGCTATTTATTTGTGTTTTAGATCACTCTGAGTAAGAATCCGCTAGAATTTTTTCCCTAAAAATCGTCCTAACAGGACACTAAAAATGCGTACAATGATGAGACACATGTAACAAAATAAAAAAATGCGGGAAGATATTCATTAAGTAGAACATATTGCATAATGATGTATGTCAAACCTAGAAAAAAAGTTCTTTTGACAGAAACTATTTATTTTTAGCTTTTCTCTATTTCCACTGTCAAACAAAAAATTATTAAATATTTCCAATAACGTATTGTTGTTTTAAATTTCTACCTGTACGAGGTCTATTCAGAAAATAATTCAACTTTTTGAATTAGGCGCAAATGGATATGTTATGTGGTTGGCAGCACTGCATTGTGCATAACCTCCTCTGTAACCAAATGTTCTTGAATTGTTAATATCTCATTTAGTATTTAGTTTTTGTGACATTGTTACTTGACTCAGTGTGTAAATTAATGTATATGAAGTATTAACATTAGTTGAAAAATTACTTAATTAGGCTTATTGATACTAGAATTTTGTCAAGTGAAAACAATTAATTCGAGAGTCACGGGTTCAGAGTTAAAGCTTTATTTCTTTAATCTTATTTGTTACTCAAATTCTAATAAGCTAAATGTTTATCTTGAATGTTTTGAGTTTAGAACTTGAGAGTATTTAGTATACCTTAGCAACCTCAAAAACGTATAGATTATGTAGGTTTACTTTGTTGGCAATTGATTCTCTACATTTGACCATGAACTGACCTGAACCCAGAACCAATAGGGTCAAACGTACACCGGATTCATATTCAGCGACCATAGTCTTGTCTTTCGGACCACCCACTTTTTTTGTAAGGTTGTATAATTTGTTTTGACAAATCAATTGAAACAACTAATAAGGTACTGAACATATTCAGTTATTAAACCGAAATACCTTTAATATATACCTTGAAAAAGTAGTTTCCAAAAAACTGAAAATCTTAACTTTTTTATTGAGTTTTGTTGAGTCCAATTCCACTTGATAGAACGGAGAACATATCTTATGCATTATTTACTTGTAACCAAATATCTTCAGAAAGCTTAGATTAATTTCCTTTATTCAGGGTGTTCTAAATTAAGGCGGAACTATTGTCAATTTTGTTATTATTTGAGATACAACGTTAGTTAAATTACCAGTTTCAGAATTAAAGTCCAATGGTTAAAGAAATATTTAGGAATCAGATGAAACCGTCTATTCAACGTTGCTGGAGGTTGGAGTATATAAATAATACAGACCATATTAAAAAAACAAAAAAAAAACTTAAAATTATTATCCGAATTATTTTGTCGCAGTTTCAAGTTATAGAACTTCTCTATTTAGATTAGAAAAACAATGTTATATAAACACAATTTATCAAAATTAACTTGACTCTTTTACTTCTTGTCAACGCCCTTTCAGAAACTTCACCCAGTCCTTACATAACGTGAAGTTTATCTGTGATATCTCCAGGGTTCTGAAATATACCATATATATGTAATACTCCATACCACTTGGGGATGTCTCTCATCTCCTCTAATATGCTTAATTCCCATAAATGAATATCACTTCGGGATTCCATGGGAACACGTCGATAAAGTTTGGTAAGCTTCGTGATTAATAATAAATTACTATTCAGAAGATTACGTAAAGTCTGTACCTACCTACATACAGTGTTCAGTGTTGCACTTTCAAAAATTGTATGTAAGATTATATAAAAGGTGTCCCAAAAGAAACGTAGGATTTCACACGAGGAAAGTTGGCAAAGTTTTTGCATATTTTTAAAGGGTAGACATTACCATTCAATATGTAGATCTTTTGTTAAAATGCGCTGCATTGTCCTTTTTGAAATGTTTAATTGCAGTGACTGACGGCAATTTTCGTCACACTATCAGAAAGAAAAACCAGTGCATTATTCTGTTGTAATGTTTTTATCGTCGTTTGATATAAGCAGTTCACTATAGCTCTTCATACATTCTACTTGCTGTCTGCGCGTGATTTAGAAAACCACAAGCTATTTGAGATAAATAAAGAAATAAACCAAATAGCTGAGGATTTTTCCAAGGACCAAACAGATTTAAAATCAGAAACTATAGAACCTGTCTGATCATTTAGTTCTATTGCGGTGGTGGCCTAATCGCCAGGTGAGGCCGCCCCTTTTACTACTCCTACTAGTTCTATTGTGCTCTATGTTTTTCCAAGGACCAAATAGATTTAAAATCAGAAACTATAGAACATGTCTGATCATTTAGTTCTATTGTGGTGGCGTAATCGCCAGGTGAGGCCGCCCCTTTTACTACTCCTACTAATTCTATTGTGCTCTATGTTATCCACCTCATTGAAAGATTAAATGTTCAACATTTTATTTTCTTCCTTAGGTTATGTTATTAGGTCTTATAATTATTTGTTTACTTTATCTTCCAGTGTCCCCATTGTATAAATTACATGGAGCAAATCAGGGGTTCCTGCGGATTATAAAATTACCGTATTATAAAACAGCCAAAAGAACGTCCTTTGCTTAGAACAGAATGTATACAGGGTGATTCAGAACTTATCCAAAAAAAAATTCTGGATGTACAGGGTGATTCACTATATTTTGACCCCCCTTTAACTTTTTTGTTTTAAGAGTTACAAAAAAGTGTGAAATATAAAAGTTGCACGAGTTTTTGTGAATTTTTCGGAAATGATAGTAGAAAAATAAATGAAGTCCAAACAAAATGGCCGCGGATGTTAACTTTGTTAAGTTAAATGAAACACCCTGTATATTTTTCATATTTGGATAGAACGTTCCCTGTCTAGTATAGTTATACAGGGTTTGTTGGGTCCATCGCTAACAATAAGCTAGATACTATTAAAAAAACGAAAAGGTTTTTTATTAAGAAAATAAGGCATCTTGCAATTGTTAAACCTTTTTCAGGCATTTTTGCCTTTTTCCAATTACGTAAGGATTTACAGATTTAGTTGTAATATATTTTGGCATATCGGTCCAAAATGCGTATAGGTATTTTAACTAAATCTCACTAATTATGTAATGATATATGGTAGGCCGTGACAGTGATAGGTAATGTCATGACAACATTGCTATTGTTTGACAGTTTGTATTATTATTTAATTAAAATGAGTGACAAAGAAGTGGAAAATTGAAATATTATAGGAATTAAAATAGAGCAAAGTTCTTTTCCATATTCTATTTTAATTCTAAATAATTTTCTACTTCTGTGTAACCTATTTTAAATAATTAATAATACATACTGTTAATCAATAACAATGTTGTCAAGACATTACTACCTGTCACTGTCACGACCTACCATATAATGTCCATGAGTAATTAGACCTCTCACGGCCTAATTAGTGAGACTTCGTTACATTACCTATAAGCATTTTGGACCGTATCAATGTCCGATCTGTCAAAATATATTATAACTAAATCTGTAAATCCTTACGTAATTGGAAAAAACGCAGAAATGCCTGAAAGAGGTCTAACAATTACAAGATGCATTTTCTTAATAAAAAACTTTCTTTTCGTTTTTTAAATCTTTCTTATTGTTAGAGATGGACCCAACAAACCCTATATGGCTATGCTCGACAGGGAACTTTCTATCCAAATATGTAAAAATATACAGGGTGTTCCATTCAACTTAACAAAGTTATCATTCGCGGCCATTTTGTTTAGACTTCATTTGTTGTTCTACTATCATTTTCGAAAAATTCATAAAAAATCGTGCAACTTTTATATTTCACATCTTTTTATAACTCTTAAAACAAAAAAGTTAAAGGGGGGTAAAAATATAGTGAATCACCCTGTACAGGGGACTCTTACAAATACAATTTTATAATGAAAAAATCAAAGAGGGCAATTCGAAAATTATTTAAAAATATACTTCTGCACGGCACTGGAAACTGGTCCACTGTAAAACCTGACCTGGCGCAATGCGACCGTCACGGCGCGCGACAGTGATAAAAACGGGCAAAAACTTGAAAGAATTTCGCAAGCAAAAGAATAAATAGAATTTTATAGCACCTAATTTATATCAACAAACTCAACTGATTTTGTTCAAATTCATTTGTGATTTTAAATAATAAAATAATTTGACATACCTGATGTTACAACAACTGTTCAAAATTTTGTCCACCGACGTGTAAACACATTTGGGTCCGTGTTACTCAGTTTCTATGAACTAACACAAATGCTGTCTTGTTTCACCATAACACAAATGCTTCACTATAATAAAAATGTTTTCTTGCTAAAATGATATCCATCAACTCCAAGTTATTATACATGCAAGACATTTTTGACACTAACTACTAACAAACTATTGTAAACATCGGATTTCAGTGTTCTGAGTCGCTGATGGAGAGCCACGTGGCCCTCCATGCGTATTACGAATGACTCTAGAGACTACAGTTGTCCAGCTATGTAATGGTTGAAAGCACTACAACTTTAATAATTTTTTTCTCTTAAACTATAAGGATTTAAAATTTTTTTTTACAATATTGACTCCATTTCTCATGCCGCATCTATTCCCAAATTTTTTTGGATAAGTTGTGAATCACCCTGTATGCTATATGTTTGCTTTGGCAGTTTGTATGGTATTTTGTTATATTTACTTACCATGCAAAATGAATAAATATGAGTAATCCCTAACAATGGTAATATTATGAGAAAGTTCCAATAGGTAACAGTTGGACAGTGCTAGCAATAATATTGGTTGTATCTAAATAAAACTAAGCAATTATTTTTATAGCATTAAGTAGAAAAATGAAGAAAACATTAAAAAGTATCCCCATCCTATTTTTTAACTCTCTTATAAAGAGACAATTTTATGGTCCGCAAGAAGTCCTGATTTGATCCCCATGTAGTTTCCCCTATAGGTGATAAAGTAAAGACCTAATAACTTATATGACCTAAGGAAGAAAATGTTGAACGCAGTTAATACCATCATTGAGGTGGATAACAAGGGTATTTTGTCCTTTATCTAGAGCAGGATCATGAAACACTCTTTATTATTATTAAAATAATTTTTCAATAATGTAGAGTATCGTTTAGTAAATTTTTCGGCGAAAATCATACACATGCACGCTGCTCTGTGGTGCAGACCATAGCCAACATAGACTGAACTGTAAAGGCAAGCCGGCGAAGTCAACCGTCAGCCTAACTTCAGCCCAGCCAGCCTCGCGTTCTCAGTCGCTGTTAGATTCGCTGTGTTAACATTGTTGCTATTTTATTAAGTATATTGTTTTTATTTGTGCAATCATGGGGAACTGTATCGTTGACGATTGTAATAGCAGATCTGATCACAATAGTGCTGAAATTTCAATATTTCGACGGCTTCGCACAGTATTCTCTATCTCACACGTACTTATTTCCAGTGTTGCCTCCATGTTTTTTAGTACCCACATTATTAACTGATGTAAATATACCTCATATTATCAACCATCGATTTACAATTAGTTTTTTGTCACAATTGGTGTTTATTTTCATGATGGCTATTAAAAATAATTATTTTTTTTTATATAAATAATTTATTTATATAAATATTAAACCCTCAACATATATAATTTCAATACTAGACATACATTAATGTGAAATTACAGGTGATTAGTTACTGAATAATAGTATATTATTTAACGAGCGGTAATGCAGGTCATAACTCACGCAGATGAAGTTTTTAATGTAATTCATCAAGTGAGTTATGACCTTTACCGCAAGTTGAATACTATACTTTATCTACGACTACATTTTCTGTAAACAAGTTAACGTTTTTATTGCTACACCAATCTTGAAAATTTTTATATACACCTTTATACTTGTTTTTTGATTTTTCTGGTAATAAATTCTGTATTGCATTATTAGCTACTTCTCTTATTTCTGGAGGTGTACATAATAACTCATCTTTGCTATCTAAATTCATCTTTTTTAGGACTATTATTAGAAATTGATTTGAAAACGTCAAAAGTATTTGTTAAAATATCAAATGACATTAGTCCCCTCAATGATAATAATTGACAGTTCCGCCTACTGAGAGGCGTTGCCAATTTAATAATTTTAAAATCTTTTAATTATTCATTCCTTCCACTTGTTAAAAATTCTTTCCATTTTACACCAATGGAACGTATTTATCGGCTTAAAAATTTCCAAGAATTTACTGCGTACACTATTTACATACCGAATTATCATTGTAGAAGCCCAGCGTGAGTTATAATTACTTATTATAAAAACTCACGCTACTTGTTTATTGATACTATTAATTGCTCAAAAGCAGTTGAATAATTAATATATAAATTAATACGAGTAGATAAAATTGTTTTACCCATTTTCTTGTTTTTATTCTCAGGTTTTCTAAAGAGGATGGAAATGAAATTGGAGTGTTTCAAAACCATTAAGAAAAAGAATTGGGCGCCCTCAAAATCGTCTATAATATGTTCTTTATGGATTGCGCTTTGTGTATAACATGTTCTTTACATTTTCAAGAGAAGTTTATTATTATTAATAAAAATGGCGTTCGAAAATTATCCAAAAAATGCAGTGCCAATTTTAAACTTGCCAAGAGTGGTAAGCAAACTGTCGTTTAAGAAAGGAAAATTTAAGACATAGAAGTATGTAATAATATTTTTATAATAACTCCTATAAAAACAGTACACCCAAGTTACAGAAAAATAAAATTGTGTATCATGTATTAAAAACTTCTTGAATGTGAACATATCTAGAAATATGCATAAGAACTTGTGAGAATTGTATGTGAAAAGTATATCGATGTGAGAATAAAAAATGAAGTTAAAATATTTAATTCAGTGAAATCTACTAAAAGACAAATATTAAATAAACTAACATTGCTTAAAGGACAATAAATATATTTAAATAATTTTGTAGGTTTATTTAATAAGACATTAAAATATATTATTTTTTGAATTCCAAATTTGAAATATGAATATTTATCATAAGTGTAAAAATATTGCTTAATCCGGACCTGTTCAAAGTATGCGCGGTCAGATTACCTCGCACACTCCACTTCCCCGCAATTTGGCTTCACCGGTTCCCATGCTTGGGGATAGGAAACGTCACTCTAGCTGTCCTGTGACCGTCGAAGAAAATACTCGTATATATCTATACATTGTTGAAATCAGGAACAAATAGGGTATTTCAAAACATGACAAGTATTTTTGTATCAAAAACGCAAGATTCAATATTGTTTTTATATACAGAGCCTTCATAAATGATTACAAGCCACGTGACCAGTAATTTTGTTTGAAACAGTAATTTTATTTCCTTTACGTTGGCAATTGAATTTTTGTTAAAATTAAAACAGTAAGATCAAGATTGCATTGAAGCACAATATTCTATTTGCTAGATACTAGATATTATTGCATTATTTTGTTGCTTTGCTGGACTCAATCTGTCTTCCTCATTTGGTTCCATATCTGCCAAAAATAAGCTTGTAAGGTTGGACCACCATTGTGATGGTCTCTTTATGTAACCACCCACAGTAACGAAAGTAACAGAGAACTTTCAGGAATAATTTTGCTTAATCTTGTTCCTATTCCTGTCTCGATTTTCAGCTGCCACAATCATAAAAATACCAGTGACAATTAAAATTTGAATAGTAGTAATTAAAAGCTGTTACATCAGAAAATATATAACATGAAAAACCTTGTAAATAACGAACAACTAAACATAAGTTTCAAAATTATAAATTACAGTTGATTATTACAAGCAACGCGCAGTAGTTAAAATTAATATTTCATGGAATACTTCCTCTGTTCTTATTGTATGCCACCTTCTAAAATAGTAATTGTGTAATTAAATATTCTAGGCAGCTCAGTACCTATGACAATGAAGTTGAGCACAAAATATTACTTCAAAATAAATATGTTAAAATAATGATAACTAAGTTACCTACTTATTCAAATTAAAAATAGTTCAGTAATCATAATATATATTTTTTCCTAGTAATTGCTTTAATATTTGCTGAAATGTAGCATCGATTTATGTATTCTAGCTAACTAATGTCGACACGTTTTCTAATTTTGTAACTAGTAGATAGTAGATAATATGTTATAGAGTCTGTACTGTTTACTCTGACTGTCACAAAAATGTAGTGCCACAATTTTTCTAGGAACTTTAATTATCAAGAAAAATTATACCTATATAATAAAAGGCATTCCAAAAAAACGCAAGATTTCTTATAAGGAAAAAAGATTTTATTAACTAAATAGTTGGCAAAGTTTTTACATACCTGCATGTTTTATTATTAGATATAAAAGAAGACATGTGACGCTGTCAACTCTTCGGTGTGAAAATGGAGCGCAATTCAAATCATGACACCCTATATATGAATGTAAATGTAAACTGTTGAGGTTGCCATATTTCTGAAATTTTTTTTATATTTCTTACTTCTTTAGCTACAGAATTACGAAAAACAGTTAATAGTCCGCAGTCAGAATAGTAAAATTTGTGGAAAAATAATACAGTCATTGATTAACAGAGAAAGTATAGTAAATTGTATAATATTAGAGAGAGACCCCCCTGAGCAACGTCACCACCTTTTTCACTGTAATAGGCTGGTTGGCGGCTCAGGTGGATTGATATCTCTAATGGGAGGATGTACAAGGGGCCCAATGGGGCCTAAGTGCTGTAGCTTTGCTACCCTCCCCACAATTCCAGTCTCCAGATAGTAAATTGTATTTACCCAGGGGGTCAGAATTTAAAAAAATTGCAATCACGTGTTCAACTAGAAATCACTGTTTTTAAATTTAACACTATTAATATAACTATATATTTCTTATACAGGGTGTACGGAAAGGTCATGTCAAAAGTGAAGGGATATACAGGGGATGTCAAAATAGTTACATTAATTCATAAAAAAATTCCTATCGGGTTTCGTTGCGGAGTTTAAAGAAAGAAGTTTGAAAAACAAGTTCCTATTATAACGTCTAAGTCGTTACCATGACAACAATGAAATTTGGGCAATTAAACTAATTCATGGTAATGTTCATTTCCAAGTTTAAACTGATATTCAGTATGCCTGGATTATATAGAAGTACACGAAATTATCCATTTAAATTTATACATCTTTGACAACGTTACCAAATTTGACGTTTCTCTCGTTCTCTCATAGTTCGATTCCTCTCTCACTTTGCTAAAAAATAGATATACCGTATATTAGTCGATATCTTGTACCGTTTTTGAGAAAATCGAATTTTATTAACAACATAAAAGTATCTCACCCTGTATCATTGATCTACAACTGAATAATAGTTATCATTTTCGTTACCTTTGCACAAAATGTCATTGTAAAGAGATCGCATAAAAATAAATTATAAGAATCTACTACGGTCACGCTTTTGAATTATTAATAAAATGAAAAATTAGATTAAATGAAGTCTAACATTATTGAGTCGTATATGCAGAAATTCTCCTCAAATCCTGCAATCAAAAAGTGCTATCGAAATGGAGCGACGGTTATTATAATCTACAGAATGTACGCTTGAGATAGAGGAAATTTAATCGAAATAACTCAGCTGCATGAAGCTCATCATTTTTGTCCGAAGCGAAATATACTTGTTTCCTCCATCAAATGGTTGCAGCTCCATCAGCACGTTAATAAATCGTTGCAATTAGTTTCATTAGAAGTCCGCTTTTAATTTTTTTATATATAAAAGTGAGCTAATTGCCATGCTGATAAATTAAATTTTAAATTGGTCACTGCTAACTATACAAAAGTCATTTATATATTGCAGTCTCATGTGAAATGTTTTATGAAGTAAATTTAAATACAGGAATATGAAGCAAAATTTATAGGTAGAAATTCTCATGAGGTAAATAATATTTTTATTATTTTCGTGTCTATTTTTGATATTCATCACTTTATTTGGTAACAGTTTGTTAATCACAGTATCGAAATATTGTGAGCTCTTCTAACCAGAACTAAGTTTTTTCCAACCGTCACCAACCTGCCTCCAGTCTCTAAGATTGACATTTTCCTTACTGAGAAAAAAATGGTATCTTAGCAACAAAAGTATTCGCCTTTAATCCTTAGATTAAAAATGTTAATCAAGTTTTAATTTATAAAAGTTTACTCAACAATATTTACATTAATTTTTGTTTATCCATAGTGATATTAAATACACAGTTTGAAGTATTCACTGAAAAAAATGGTCTTATTAAACTGTTTATCTAGAATAATGTGTATAGCGCATATTAAAACTTTTATAACAAATATATAACTTTTATTAAAAAAAATGCTTAATACACCTTATGCATCTATGAAATAAAGGTTATAATGAATTACTTAAACATTATTATGTGTTACTTTATGTTCCAATTGTATAGTAGGGAAGATTTGTTGTATAAAGACCAGTATCCGAATTTGTATATAACAATTGTATTAACAGAATTATTCGTTTTCATAATGATTATGTTTCCGTTTTCAACGTGTAAAACGCGTCTTATAATGGTTAAGTGATCGTCACCTCTCGGTGCATAATCGGTTATGATCGTTGTTAAGTTATATTCATAGTCTTGTAATAATAATCATATGTCAGACCCGAGAGCGAAGTGCGCCGACTCAATAAGAAACCTGGCTATTCCAGCCGCTGATTTAGGGTTCGCCGCACGAGCTCATCCCTTCTATGATTTCAGTAGCATGCTATGCATGAAGCAGAACGGTACTCAACTATCTTATACAGTCCACTTTTATTGTCCATACATGTTCAATCATTGTCAAAATAAACACACAAAACCACAACGTCTTTATTATCTTTACTCAAGAAGAGAAAATACAACAATCGTAAAATTTCCGACAGTCCGCTGTGCATCGACTTACACACGTCTAGTTTGATGAAAATGGACAGTATATGCACATGTTTTGTGGGATACATGATCATATCGCGTTGTGTGAAATGGAAAATTATTATGTAAGTATCTAACTGTTTTATGGCTTGTAATTGTTTTGTTTTTTCAAATGTAAATCTTGTCTAAATCTTAAAAATTATTATTTTGTAGGTCCTATTAGAAATCGCTGATGTTAAGTTTTACATAAGATGGAGGAACAGAAGGTTAACGGTGACAAAGAAGAGCATGGGTATAAAGTCAATCAACCAGAGGAAATAAAATTATATGGAAAGAAGCTCAACCTTTCTGGGGATGCTTCATTCTTAAGGTGGAAGAGTTATAGTGCAAATTCTCATGTAATACAAGAAAATACGGGTGCATCGTTACTAAGAAAATAAACTGGACAGTTTTGGGAGCGATTTGTCATCATTCTTAATACTTAAATGTGTGTTATATGTTTACATTAGAACCTTAGCTTGTAATTACAGTTATACAATAACTCATACAGAGTATACAATAGTTTAATATATTATTATAAAAGCTTAATAATAATAACCAGTACTAGATGTTCTAATAACGATATGGAACACTTTAATAACAGTTATTGGTATCATTTCGTAAAGGGTGTAAAAAACGTTGCATACAATAATTTAATAAAGAATACACGTTTTATATCCAATATTCACCTGTTTATCTGTCACATATAGTATACAATGGTCTTATATAGAATTCTAATAAAGAATAAAGCGCATAAACCATCAATATATCTTCTATATACAACTTAATGTTTTTTTCTTTGCACCAATCCACAAAACGTTGGTAGACAAATTCATAAAATTCTCGAGATTTCTCGAGGCTTGCTTTTGTAATAAGTTCTTTAAAAGATGAGACAAACAGTGTATAGTATTTTAGTCAAAGTTATTAAAATAGTTTTTGTTTGCTTTATTATTTAAATACTAAAAATTAGGAGGTATGTATATTTACGTAAATTAGAAATAATGTACGTTATATACAGAGTATCCCAGTAAAAACTCCCGTCGTCATTTTATCAGGATAGAAAACCAATATTTTAGTTTTGTAAATATGATTTGGTAGATCTGGTAAATAACTTCGGTGTGCCTATGAGTATTACTACCAACATTGGCACATAAATAGTGTTGTGTTCATGGAAACTTTGGAAACTAGTACACTATTGACTAGGTATATGTTCACTTCTAAACATTCTTTCATGATACCTACACTTTTCTGCAAACTGAATATATTTCGAAATATATTAAATAAATGTCATATCGTTTAACTAGCAAACATGGGGATCACCTCTATAATAAATTTACTGTTCGTGGTTTTCAGAAATAGACTTACATTTCACATATATTTATAAAATGATATTTTATTGTTTCATTAACAAAACCTGCTAGTCTTTTGAAACTATATAAATTGAATTAAACAAGCTACATTTTTATTAAAAAAGCAAATAGAATGAATGCTCTAAATTGTTTCCATATGAACATTTTGAACACATATTAAATCGTTTACTAAGTTCATCCGCAAAAGCTTTTTTTACGGCATAAATTCTATTATTTTTAAACATCTACACCATATTTTTAAGTAATCCCGCAAAAAATCACATTAATGTAACAATTTTTGAACTTTTCTCAAGTCGAAGATAATTTTGTAAATTTTGTTTTTAAAATATGTAAAAGCCCGCTTTGCTTAATGATGAAAATTGAATTACTTTAGCGTTCCTGTTTCATTTTGATTTGAGTTTCATGTATCCCTCATTTCTTTATTATTAATAATAATGGCTATTCGTAGTCATGAAGATAAATTGAATAAGTAATTACATAATTTATGATCAGAGCCACGAAAATAGTGCTGAAGTTGCACGTACTTATGGACTTCGATTTCTGAATAGGTCAGACCTAGAGTTTTGTAAGTTTATACAGCGTGATTCAGAACTTATCCAAACATTTTTGAATGTATGTTACAGCGGACTCTTACAAATCCAATTTTGTACAAAAATTAAAAAAAATACACTTCTGCACGACACTGGAAACTGGTCCATTTCTATCCCAAAGAAAGAGATAAGTAAAATCCTATTTTATATCAGCAAATTCAACTGCTTTCGCCGCTATTGTTATTATTAATTAATAAAATTCATTTGTGGTTTTAATTAACAAAATAATTTTACATACTTGATGTTACAAAAACTGTTCAAAATTTTTTACAACGACGTGTAAACACATTTGGGCTTGTCTTACCCAGTTTGTACGAACTAACACTTGCTTCATCATAACACAAATGCTTCAACATAAATTAAAATGATATTCATCAACTTCAAGTTGATATACACGTAAGCCATGTTTGACACTTGAAAACCTAATGTAAACACTATCGCAAAAGCGTTAGGTAACACTAAAATCAGATTCCAGTATTCGGAATCGTTGTTAGTTCCAAGGCCTTTGGATGAGGCAGGGTCACAGAAGATAAAACAATCAGATGTCTTTTGTCAGGGACCTTGAATGACGTAAATCCCCCACTTTTGGTATACAAAGTCAGGATTGTATTCAGTGAAATTTTATTGCGCTAAACAGGAATGTACTAACAAAAAAGCCAGGAATTTATGTGCAGCAGAAAATGAGGTTAATCATGCAAAAGACTTGGTTATTTACGTGAAAAAAGTTTTTTAAAGGTGAATTTTAGATTTATTTTATTTTTAAGTGAAACCAGTCTATTAATGAAATTATTCAATGTTAAAAATATTTATAGTTAAGTTCAAACTATTGAATAATAACATATTCAAAATGGAAAATGAAAAGAATTGCGTAAACAAACATTTATTGTATAATATACAAATATATCTATCAGAACACAAATATATATATACAGGGTGTCCCGTTCATGTTTCAAAAAAACTTGTGTGCAAGTTCCTCTTGGTAATATAATGGGGGTAGTTCATGTAACGTTTTTTTCTTAGACGCCCTGTTTTTGAGATACAGTGTGTTGAAGTTGTTACCTTCCAAATGGTTTTCCTTAATTATCTTTAAATAGGGTAAAGATAAAAATGTAAACATTTGTACACGAGTAAACATTAACTGTGCGTTAAGAATAATGTGCAAGCGGTTTCTTTCTGAAAAGCAGTGTCACTGATACAGGTAATTGCAAAAAAATATGTTAAAAGTCAAAAGTTATTACATTTCTAAACGGTTCTGTAAACTCTAAAGCATACTTCAAAAAAAGGCATACTTGTCGAAATTCGGTAGCATGTACCATTTTCGAGAAAAATTAAGTTGTATTTTTTTTGCTCACATAAGCGGCATAACAAAATATTAAAATGAAAGAGGACTTTACCATTGAATGGGCTGAACCAACAGTTTTTGCATTTAAGACTATAATTTTAATTTCTTACGAATCACATTAAACAGTTAAATGTTTAACTATTTATGTTTAATCCATTTTATTAACTAAAAAAAATAAAATAAATTTATTCTAAGTTTCATATTGTTGGAAATCAGGAAACGCCATATAACACCACAATTCATAGTTTTTATATTGTCTTCTATTTTCTAACACTTAATTTGTCCTTAATTTTACAGTATCTTAAAGACTAATTATATATACACTCGAAAAACCATTTATTTACACCACAACAAAATAAATCATGTAAAACGACGCCAATGCTCAACGCTCGGGATAACAAACGACAAACAATAAAATGGCTAAAATGCTTTTGTAACTACGCCACTTTGTTCGCATACCAAAAGTGGGGGGTGCGTGCACCGATCTGGGCGAATACCCCCACCACGCCAACTTATAATTCTGATTGTTTTATCTTCTGTTCGAAGGGTTTCAAGCCTTTGCGATGTCGGCACTGGTCTTATAATATCATCGCTGTCGTTGCGACTACATCTAGACTGGCGTAGTACAGTTGTGGGAGGTTTCGTTTGCGTTATCAATAACGCCATTTCCGCCGCGCGCACCTCTAACTCTGTGGGTAAAGGCGTAATCTCAATTACCTCTCCGACACTGCTACGCATGACTCCAATGCCTGCGCATAATTATATTTGTGTCTAATAGTTATGTAAAGACGTAGCCCGTGAAGATCACAAATCCTCTAATCATCTAATTAAAATTTCCTTCCTACATTTCTTTCAACATTTTTAACCACGGGTGCCAATTACACACAATGATGACAAAATTGTTGCTGTAAAAGATTCTAAAACTTGTTATTATGTCGCAAAATTCCACAACGTCCATTATGTTTAGTTTGAAAAAAATTTTTTGATACAGACCCAACTTACTCGTCTATTATTAAATGCCTAATACTGCGTTCTCTGGCAACTTTTCTTCTCAACAAGACGCACAAATCCTATTTTTTCCATGATTATTAACACGACATAAACTGTAACATCTTTTAGACCTTAATTAGTGTCTTTTGGTAATTAACTGTTTTTTGGATAACTAAACCATTACAAAAACATTATGAAAATAAGTAAGTAATCTGTATTTAAAAATTGCTATAAAATTGTTATTACTTAAAAATTTTTGATAAGATTTAGTACGGGCCTGTTACTGACGTGCATAGAAAAAAATCCTTAATATAAATTGTTCCTATTTTACTTTTAAAAGCTGTTGCATCAAGGCTTGAATTTTGTATGAAAGAGGATCTTTTTGATCAAAAAAGTATTTTCTCAAGTTCTATAAATAATAAATATTCGGTTAAAATCGCTTGAATATAATTATTCTAAACCAGTACGGACAATGTCTAAATAAATTTACAAGTTGAATATAATAACTAGGCTTAGTGCAGCGCGGAGTTTAACAGGACCGGAGTAAGATTGCGAATGAAAATATTAATATGTTTACAGAAAATATGTCGCAACATAGCACTATTACCAAAAAGCAAGGTTAAATAGAGGATAAAATACCTATATAAATTTAAATGACATCACTTACCCGATAAACCTTAGTGTTGTGACAAGGCTATGTCACGCAAGCCTTGGAAGGAGTTATAATTAATATATTTGCTGGTAACTCCTGATATGTATCAGATAAAATTTTACATATGTTTTCCAAAATGGTGTAGCCTGGATTTTTTCCAACACTCTTTACAATTTTTCTTTTATCATTCTATTGACTGGATGTATATTATTGACATCGTATATATATTTTTTTGTACATCATACATTACATCAAATTGTTCACTGATTCCAATTTACGGAATTCTGGAACTTGGGGTTCTCTAGTTTGTTTAATTATTGCTTGAAAGAAAGGCTCTTCAAATGTCTTGTCACTTTAGTTTTGTAACAAAAATTTATTAATGCGTTCACACACGGTACAAAACAGGTAATTTCCTTTACTACATGTATCCCTGTAACCTTCAGGATCACATTCAAACCACATTTGGAATAATTCCCGTCTATTTCTTTCCCCCCAACTAATAGTTGTTAATGTAAATTATGTTACTATTTATAAATAGTTATTTAAATAGACACGGCGAATACAATTTACAGCAGACGTAAAAAAGAAAGGTAACGATGCGACACCAACTACAAGGTTCCATAAATGAACAGTTCAAAACGCGAGTCAACTGTGAAGGCCATCGACCTCCGTGCCGGCTCTGTTAGACTCTGCTCATGTACTAAGCGTAATAATAACAGATAGGTCTAAGGCACAAAATGTAATGATCATAAGTAGAAAATATTAAAATGGAAACTCAAGCAGTTCTTGATATAAAAAAATATCCAATGTGTTTGTCAAAATTTTCATTAAAATAAGAAAACGGTAAATATATATTACAAATATAAAAAATAATTTCATATTTTTTAATACGTTTGCTAAAAAGTCGAAAAACAAAATGGAGGAGCTGGTACATCAAAAATATGATTAGTTTTTCCTGTTGGCCGTGGGCTACTGTCTTTTGATTTCGAGACATAGGGCGTTAAAGATGTTTTTTTAAATTAAATTATAAGAAGTTTCTGAAGGTAATAAATCAATTGCATTAGTTTTCCATGACCTTTCTCCGCCATATTTTAGAATTTCTTTTACATTTTTAAGATTAAAGGTTAAAAAGATAAATGACGTAGGAAGGTTATCAAACAATAGTAAAATTAAATAAAATAATTAGATAGGTACTGTAGTAATTAGAGGTCAGTTAATCAGAAAGTCAGCAATAACTGCTACTGTGATTAGAGATGGATCAACTGAAGCTTTTCAAAAATTCTCTATAATTAGGAGTTATATTTATTAGGAAATAAATTTAGAGACAAATATGAGATAATAATGTGATGCAGAGATTAATTAAGTTTAAAACTGAACAAGAAGACTACGAATATAATTGATATCAAAATTTTTGAGGTCAGAATTATCGCCCTGGTTATACTCATAATGCTAGGGGGATACTTAAAATCTCAAATAATTTTCAGTAAGACAGTAATGCTTCTTTAATAACATCTTATTGAATACGCAAGTCCTTATATTCCAGAGCTCTTTAAATTAAATTTCTGAAATACTTCAGAAAAGTTAGGTGAAACCGAGGCGACATCATTTAATAAAGTGGTGTTACACACATTTACTTGAGCACAAGTTTCAACAAACTCCAGCCGGAAGAATAGAAGTTATGTGTCCCTTTTAGTATTTCAGGAACATATATCTAAAAGCAAGTCGGCCATTTATTATGATTTAGTTTTTAGTTAGGTTTGGAAACCGCATCGGGTCTACATGCGACCGTAATATTAATATGACCTAAAATCATATTTCAAATCATCCTTCCTTCTCTTTATATAAGACGATCCGTGGAGTCGAGATATGTGACACGTATACAAATAGTATTTGTTACTTACAGAACTAATCGTCCCTGACCTGGATTTTCTGGAAAAATACTGTTTTAGAGAGATAATGAGGTAACTGATGCAATGAAAAATTAATTAAATACTAATTAGAAAAAATAATTAGGGTTAAAAGTTAAATAAATTACAAACATTAACAACTAAATACCTTCAGTCAGAAAATATAACAGTTAGTAGGACATTTTAATAAAAAGTAATAAATCAAAGTGTGAGANAGGTAGGTACTGTAGTAATTAGAGGTCAGTTAATCAGAATGTCAGCAATAACTGCTACTGTGATTAGAGATGGATCAACTGAAACTTTTCAGAAATTCTCTATAATTAGGAGTTATATTTATTAGGAAATAAATTTAGAGACAAATATGAGATAATAATGTGATGCAGAGATTAATTAAGTTTAAAACTGAACAAGAAGACTACGAAAATAATTTATATCAAAATTTTTGAGGTCAGAATTATCGCCCTGGTTATACTCATAATGCTAGGGGGATACTTAAAATCTCAAATAATTTTCAGTAAGACAGTAATGCTTCTTTAATAACATCTTATTGAATACGCAAGTCCTTATATTCCAGAGCTCTTTAAATTAAATTTCTGAAATACTTCAGAAAAGTTAGGTGAAACCGAGGCGACATCATTTAATAAAGTGGTGTTACACACATTTACTTGAGCACAAGTTTCAACAAACTCCAGCCGGAAGAATAGAAGTTATGTGTCCCTTTTAGTATTTCAGGAACATATATCTAAAAGCAAGTCGGCCATTTATTATGATTTAGTTTTTAGTTAGGTTTGGAAACCGCATCGGGTCTACATGCGACCGTAATATTAATATGACCTAAAATCATATTTCAAATCATCCTTCCTTCTCTTTATATAAGACGATCCGTGGAGTCGAGATATGTGACACGTATACAAATAGTATTTGTTACTTACAGAACTAATCGTCCCTGACCTGGATTTTCTGGAAAAATACTGTTTTAGAGAGATAATGAGGTAACTGATGCAATGAAAAATTAATTAAATACTAATTAGAAAAAATAATTAGGGTTAAAAGTTAAATAAATTACAAACATTAACAACTAAATACCTTCAGTCAGAAAATATAACAGTTAGTAGGACATTTTAATAAAAAGTAATAAATCAAAGTGTGAGATAAAGCTGAAAATGAAAATTTCAGTAGAATAAGCATTAAAAAAATAAAATATGTACTACTATTAATAATCACAGCCCTAAAAAAAAAGTGGCAGGTCCGAAAGGCAAGACCATGGTATTCATATGGTTTTGGTGTCGCTGAATTAAAATCCGGTGTCCGTTTGACACGATTAGCTCTGGTTTAAGGTCAGTTCAAGGTCAAATATAGAAAATCAATTGTCAACAAACTAAACCTATGTATCTATACGTTTTTGGGGTCGCCAAATCCGAATCCGGTGTTCGTTTGACTTGATCAGATCTGGTTTAAGTTCAGTTCAAGGTCAAATGTAAAGCCATTTATGTTATTCGTATTTGATCCTATGTAAGACTATCCTCAAATCATGGCACTTTTGTTTCAATGTGCGTTAGGTTTATAACATCCATGTTTGAAGTGATTCATCCAACAATATCAATGTAGTAACCTAAGGAAAATTCTTCATCGTTAGAGAAATATTCCTTTGTTCTGTACTGATAGTAAAAAGCTTTCACTTTTCCAGCTTGCTTAATTTTTTTTTGGCCATGATATTAGGAACTCTGCTCCATTCTCTGCCAGGCCCAAATCTCGAGCATCATTTACTTTTTTTGTGATATTGTTCCTGTCTTTTTCACAACGTGATATGGAATATATTCGTCATGATTAGTATCACTAGCAATATCAGTGATAGTTTCATTGTCACCCAATTTTCTCATTTCTTTAATATCTTGGTGAAACCTTTCTCTCTGCTCAAACCCAATCAAATTTTTCACTTAGGTTTAAAACCAAAATATTTGTATAAGTATATTTCGTATGTTGATTGATCTTTTTTTATTAGAAAGTATTTGATAGACCTAATCGCTTCAAACGGACATCAGATTCGGATTCAACGACCCCCAAAACATATAGATATGTAAGTTTACTTTGTTTTCAATTAATTCTCCACATTTGACCTTGAACTGACCTCAATCCAGATCTTATTGAGTCAAACGGACATCAAATTCGGATTCGGAAACTCCAAAAACTTATAGATATGTAGATATATTTTGTTGACAATTGATTCTCTACATTTATTTTGACCTTGAACTGAACTTAAACCAGATATGATCGAGTCAAACGGACACCGGATTCGGATTCGGCGACTCCAAAAACGTATATATACCTACATAGGATGTAATGAAGCATTATTATTTTCCGATTTTTGTAAGGCCGCTGGCCAGTTATTTATTTAATTAGTTTAATTGGGTGAGAGCAATTAACCGCGAGTCGAGCCGAAACCGTCCGCTGCCCCACTCTGTCGAGGGCCGCGCGCATAGTCCCACCACGACTCCTGNGCTGTGTAATGGTAACACAAATTCAGTTTTGGTAAATTATCTGATGTTACTCTGCATAACATTTTGTATACATGGAGCTACAACTGTTTCCTGCGATCAAAATAAACAGATTCAATTAAACTATCTTAAATTGCTTTGTTTACCCGCTAGATGGCATCAAAATATTTTAAAAATTGTTTTTTTCAAGTAACTCAATAATTTGAAACTCTAACATTATATAAAAATACTTCCGTATAGATGCCACTTTGTGACATTGTAAACGAATTGGATTAACACTGAAAAACGTGTCCTCCTTTCAATCACTCTGCTCATAATTTTATCTTAAAAATGAACCGCTTATTAAAAATGTTTCTGTAGGAAAATATTTGTATTTGTAATACTTAGTTTCGAAATAATTCAGTTTTATTATTAGATTATCACTAATGCATTTTCGATTCAAACTTGAAATAATTACATCTTTTAAAAAGGAATGTAATAATAGAGAAAGTAAAAAACAAATTTTTATATTGTATTTTTGTTTGAGATAAAAATAAATAGTAAGCCACCATTGGGTTACAGGAGTTATTTAACAAATTATCATTAATACACTAGATTCGTCGATTTTAATTATTCTAAGATGAATAATAGATACAATTTTGATGAACAAACCGATATGTTATTAGTTCTAGGGTTTCGTGAAGTAAAGTATTATCGTAGAAGTGTGCGCGTGTATCATGAAAGATACTCGAATTGGCCAATCCCAAATCATCAAACTTTCAGGAACATTAAAATACGTATTCGAGCACATGGTTAATTTAAAATTAACAGAGGCAATGTCGGGCGTCTTCATCAAGTTTGAATACCATTGTGGAATTCTGGAAATGGTGAAAGATAACCCGGCAGTCAGCGTCAGAATAATACATATACATAATGTAGTTTCTGAAAGTACAGTTGACAGAATAACTTCCGACTAATCCATTCTTTTCATGTTCATCCAGTTCAACAACTTATACCTCTTAATTCTGCCGCTCGTCTTCAATTCTCGCAGATTATTCACCAATACAGAGCTGGAGATAGGAGCTTCCACAAGAAAATTCTTTTCACGGACGTGGTATAATAAATCTCCATATCCAGCATGTTTACACACATGAAAATAAAAATCAACGTGAATTTTGTATTAGTAACTTTCTGTTTGGTCCTATTAGATTACTACATCGTCTCGGTGACAACAATTACTTAGATTTTTTTCAAAAAAAATTAATTTTGAATTCATAAAACCTAATCCATAAAACAGCATCTTATTTAACGTAGGATTCTAATTATTCCCCTTTTCAGTTTCTCTTTAAATTAAGTAATTAATTTTTTTTGCACTAAAATAATCCGAATTTGAATTATTTATTGTTTCTACATTATGTTACCCGAAGGGTTTGGGCCTCCTGAGTACGAATCCGTAGTTAGAATTGCTCTTACACACTTCAGTCTTCAGCAAATCATAAAAATCTTCAGAAATCTGAAGAAATTCTTCATTTCACTGAAAATAAGCACCCCAAAGGGAATAAAAAACTACTACGTCCACGTCGTTATTTCTGGGAAGGGCTTAAAGTAGTTAAATTATTACCTTGATATCTGATCTTGTTCTTGAGGTTAAGTTCATATCTCCCTCTTGTAATTTCCCTTTTAAAATTTTGAATTTGATCTCAAAACGACCTTGAAGTCAAAGTCGAGGTCATTTTCAAGGTCATGTCAAGATAGCCCTCTTTTCAACCTACAACTTTTGTACGAAACATTAAAAAAAAGTGATCCCAACGAGGTGCTGCTGTATCTCAAGATTCTTGTTTTGTTTTTGTTTTTATGGCCATTTTATGGCCAATATATGGGTTAAATAGAAAAAACTTCCGGTCAAAAAATGCCACTTCAGGTCTAGACCAGAAGTCGGAAGTCGTCATACACTGTAATGAAATCGGTGTGAGTGAAAGTTCGGCGTGAATCCATTGAGTGAAATTACTCAGTACATTTTCACTCAATATTATGCATTTTGATCATTTTACTCATTTGTGAATATATTTAAACTAAAACTGAGTAGGTACTTTCCCTCCAATATAGGTACTCCTTAAATAAATTCTTCACGTAAACTCGTATTTGGTGCACTTGTACCTAAATCAGAGTAAATGTCCTCATTACTAAGTGATTCTACCCTTTTTCATATCCAGATGCATTGTCATGTCTGTTTCTATCGTCCCATTAGGTTGGACAAGTATCGGTTTATCTGGTTATTTTAGTGAAAATTGTATTTAAATGCAATAATAACACAGCCCTACAAAAAAAAAGATCGGATTTGGTATTCAGACCCATGTATTTCCATATATTTTTTCCGCTGAATCCGAATCTGCCTTCAGATTTGGCCCAACGGGTCCGAGTTTTCGGGAAAATTCAAAAAACAGTTCAAAATTCACAAAAAACTTCATTTACGATCGACGAAAGTTATAAAAAATCAAATTATTCTACCAGCTCACCAGACGTATGATTTTTCACTCGTTGAATTCTAATTTATCATCATAGGGTCAGACAAGCTGGTCTAATTTTATTCAGAAACAGAAAATAGATGCGAATTATGCCATGAAAATGCTTAAAACGCCATTTTCATGGCATAATTCGTGTTGCAGAGTTCTGGATCCATCTTTTTATCCACCCACCCATTTATGAATTCATACATCCTTCTATCCAGTCGTTCATGCATGAATACGCATATTTTTTCATCCACCTGTGCCACCTATAGAACCTACCCATCCACCCATCTATCCATCTACTTTTTGTACTGAGAGATGAGATAACGCCTAGAAGATTGAGAATGCAATAAAACTTGTAGAATACTCTACTTTCTAAACAAAAGAAAACGATATCTACAATTCATTCTTATTTTTGTTGCTATAACGTTTTCTCTTTTCTTCAAAGGATCTATGCAAAGGGTTACACATTTTGTTTAGTCCCTCTATTTTTCGTTTCTCTTTTTTTAACAATCAACAAAAATCGGCCATCATGTTTTCATCCCATCTTCCTTGATATCGCTGTTCTGTAACCTTCATATCCTGATCAAATCGTTCGCCTTGTTCTTCGCTATAATCGCCAAGATTTTCAGGAAACCAATCCAGATGTGAATGAAGGATTGTGGTTAATCAAATATCCCAAATCTTGGAAGCCTTTTATCATTTTTTATACAATTTCTTCGTATTTAGGACTCTTGTTGTTTCCTAAAAAAATTGTTGCTACAGTTTTGAAACTAGTCCAAGCACTCTTCTCAACGCTACTCATTGTAGCATCCTTGAACAATGTCTGAATCTGAGGTCCATCGAATACACCTTCTTTCAATTTCGCCTCAGAAATATTCGGAAATTTTCGCATTCTCATTCTTCTAGGCTGTTATCTCATCTCTCAGTACAAAAAGTGGATGGATAGATGGGTGGATGGGTGGGTTTTATAGGTGGTATAGGTGGATGAACAAATATGCGTATTCATGCATAAACGATTTTAAAGAAAGATGTATGAATTCATAAATGGGTGGTTGGATAAAAAGATGGATTCAGAACTATGCAATACGAATTATGACATGAAAATGGCGTTTTTAAGCATTTTGATCTATTTTCTGATTTTGAATGAAATTGGACCAGCTTGTCTGACTCTATGATGATAAATTGGAATTAAACGAGTGAAAAATTATACGTCTAGTGAGCTGGTAGATTAATTAGATTTTTTATAACTTTCGTCGGTCGTAAATGACATTTTTTGTGAATTTTGACCTGTTTTTTGAATTTTCGCGAAAACTCAGACCCGTTGGGCCAAATCTGAAGGCAGATTCGGATTCAGCGGAAAAAAATACATGGAAATACATGGGTCTGAATACCAGATCCGTTCCTTTCTTTTGTGGGGCTGTGTAATTAAATACAAATATTAAGTCTGGATTAATATTTTCTTAAATAAACGGATAGTTAAAATGTTATCCGTAATTATACATTTGTAACGTACAATATAGGTTATGGCAATCTATTCCTCCGATCAGTTCGCCAATTCCTTTAATCGAGACCTAAAATATTGTCTTTTGTATTGTAGAAACCACTGTGGCAGTTTAGTAGATTTTAATACAGTGATATTTAAATTAAAATTTAAGGAGAATATAAACTAAGTCTGAGTAAAAAATTACTCAATAATCGTTAAATTTAAATCATGTTAGAGAAAAAGTCAACCCTAAATTGGTTTTATATACTCAGAATAGAGTGAAAAGTCGTTCAATTAATAGTTAGAAGTAACTCGGATTTGAGTAAAACTCGCTCATTTGTGATGCAATAGTTTCACTCATACTCACTGAGTGAAAATTTCACTCAGTCGGGTGTGGGCTGAAATTGAGTAAAATTGAGTGAAATTTGAGTGAATTTTTTTGAAGTGTATGGACCTTTCAAGGCCCCCTGATGCCCTACAATTTTTGTCTAAAACTTTTTCCGAAATAATCGGGTCCAATCGAGATATTATTTTGTCTCAAGATAAATGCCCCAGCCTGTATATTGCCCATTTAAATGACCAGTACCCAGGCAGATGGACAGGTAGTGGACACGATGCCCGAATTTATAGACCACCACGTTTACCTGACTTTTTTATTTGGGAAGTCTTAAAACAGAAAAGTACCCTGTACGTATTCGAACGAACAGTTCTTATGCGAGAACAGTATTTACAACAAATTATTTTGTTTCTGTTATCAAATAAATTATTTCTTATTCACAGTTCTGTTAATCCAATAACTTCGTTTACTATGTTATAAAATGACATCTGTATACATGTTGATTCAGTCATAATGTCATTAATTTTAAGAGCAGATAGAGAAAAATGAGTATAATACGATGGCGTGATTAAAAAAATTAAATGCATATTTAAGCAGAAAAAAAATATTTTAAAATCATTATTTAACCCCCATTTCAGGCTGTTACTGACCGGCTGACGTCAGGGTTATTCACAATTTGCGCACGGCTACGATATGAACAACGCGCCCTAGATGCAATATTGCCATATTTATATATTTTCGGTCATATAAAGACAACAAATAAACGGTTTGCTCGCGTCAGCCAATAATAATTTAAAATGTTATAAATTATTTTTTATAATTATGCAATCAATATATTAAATTGTTATTGTTGCTCAGCAAAAACCTCGCGGAGGTCTGAGCATGCCTTGCCAAAAATCAGTTTTTATTAACATCATAGTGTTAATTTTTTAATTTCCTGTATGCAAGCCTTCGGGCTTACAGCAGATGTCCAAATACATTACCGTTACCGTCTATGCACAAGTGTACATGTTGGATAGATGAACGGCGGATGCAATGGAATAAACCAGGGTTGTTACGTATTTCTTCAGCGACATCTTCGATACGATTCCGCAATTGCTCTACATTGTCTACCTCGGTGTGATACACGACAGATTTTATATAACCCCATATACAAAAGTCCATAGGATTATGGACCCTCATCTCCCTATCCACCGATTGGGACATTGATCGTCTAAAAATTCATGGACATCGCGAGCAAAATGGGCCGGAGCTCCATCGTGCATACACCACATATCCCGTAGCATCTGAAGGGGAAGGTTTTCAAACAATTCTACTAAAAATTGGAAGTAACGCAGCCCATTCAGATGTTCAGGTAGAAAATGCGGTCCAATTAAACGATCGCCATATACTCCTGCCCATACATTGACACCGAATCTCCTCTGAAAGCTAAACCGACGAATATTGTGCGGATTTTCATCTGACCAAATGTGACTATTATGGCTGCAAAGAAATTACTGTTTCACTTTAAATAAAATTTAATATTGAAGTTACAAAACTCCAAGAGTTCAAGTAATTTAAATTTCATTTTATAACCATTTCAATTTCATTACAGAAATAATGACATAAAAAACCAACACTCACTAGATAAATTATAAAGAGAGGGTGAAATGTATGTAGTATTTAAATATTGACTGTAAGTAATAGAAGATAAAAAAACAATCGGACTGAAACAAATAAACAACTCGGTACGTGTTTCTGACCTAGGTTAACCTATGTCTAGGTCATTGGCCTTCTATCTAACTCTCTTTTGATTTGCACGTGCAGTACATTCTAGGAGCCAGTTAGGGTGCCGTGGCCAACCAGAGTGCCACGGCTGCAAAGAACTTATTCGTAGTATTTTGATCTCCTGAATCCAAAAAACTTGGTCGCAAAGCCTGAAAGTAGTCAGTTTAATAGTTATCAACAAATTAAATGTTTAAATGGCTGTAAAAAGTTTATTTTTATAGCTAGTAAACGGAACCCTATCTGGCTCCTAAACTAATACGAACTGTAGTAGGATCGTATTCCATGCAAGGTAGAGCAAAAAGTTGTCGGTCTTTTATCAAAGGAAAATCGTGTCATCAAATTAAATGTAATGAATAGGGATGATTGTTTTCGAATGTACGGTTATTACAATTTATCATTTTTAATATTATTTAAGTTTTCACGTTTTATAATTTATTATGTTAAATAATACACAGTTTTAGTATTTAAATTTATTATTTAATATGCAGTTGCGTAGGTATTACCAAAGTTTACATAATAAATGTAAACTTTAGTGTAAATATAAACTTTGGTGTAATCTAGATAGGTACTTATTGTTTCTGAGAAAGTAATATGTTTTTTACCTATTTAAAATGCCAGCATGAGTAAAACAGCGTTCATCCGTCCAGCGCACTTCGTTTTAAAAATAAAAATAAAGTTAGGGTCTGTTGCACTTCGATTTAGGAACCAACTGCAAAATTGAAGACGATTGGGGATATCAAATCTAAACTTGAACTTTTTGAAAATGGTACGGGTTGAGTGAATTCTTCAAACTTAGGTTTGTGATATTTCCAGTCGCCTTGAAATTGTTCTTGTGGAAATAGTAGGCTGCTCCTCGACTAAATTTAAAACAGCCTCTATCACATTTAAGTCATTTTGTCGATGTCATGCAGGTTCGCTGCGCGGTATGGTATGATAGATGCAGTTGGAAAAATGCGGGTGGTAGATTTGAATAAACGCTTTAAATTGTTAATGGTATTGTAACCGTGTGTGGTGTATTTTGTTTATTCGGGTATTTAGTAGTGTGCCGACCTTTTTTAATTGATAAAATACGGTGTGTCTACAAACAGGTACCTCTGCTTTATTTATTTTCTTTTACCGAAAGTTAACTTCGAGAAGTCAGGCTTGTTAAAACAATCTGCACTAAGTTAATACAATTGTTAAAATTATTTATAATAAAATGCAGCATGCTCCTTTATTTACTCGAATACGTTTAACGCGGAACGCGGAACCCACAGTAAAATTGTGAACCATACATTATGATGGGAACTTGGCAACGCTCTTCGCTTCAGCTGACGACTGATTCGTGACATTACGTTACAAAATTCTCCGAGCATCCGGGCATCTGGCAGGGCCGCCATCGTAGCGGGAGTTATGGGTTGATTTCCTTTATTTTTAAAAGTCGAGTAAAATTTTTTTTTTCTGATTTTCTGTCTTTATTAAGCCTTCCGAACACGTGGTTAAAATTAATGACATTATGAATCACCCTGTATAGTGTATCAAATTTCAATAAAAACTTACAATTCGTTTATTTGAAAAAACAAAAAATTGTTTTAACTTTTATAGTTTTTAGCGGCCAAAAGGGGCAATTTGTTCATTTTAATCGCAGGAAACTTAGACAGCTCTAAACATACGGAATACTGGGACGCCTTGTATAAACCATTGGATAAAAACATACCTATGTAGATTGATACTTTGCTGTATAACATCCAATATTTCATATTTTCATTCTAACTCTTATGACACCACATAGCAATGTAATAATGTAACATGCACCATCTTATACTACCTGTCTAAATCATAAATAAATGAAATAAAATAACCTGATTGCTACAATAAAGGGTAGTACGAATAACTGAAATCCCGAAATGATCAAATTAAAATAAGCCATGCAATACGAGAAAATAGAAAATTTCAGCTCCTTATATTGAAAAAAAAGTTAGAGTAGAAGATTAAATATTCGTACATCAAGCTGTATACGAGCGTATCTCTCTTTATTTACAAAATATAATACGCCTGTCAAAACACCTCATATATTTCACGGCATGGAAAAATACGGAAGCCATTATGATACTAAATTGCGAACACCTCGCTTTTTCAGTTAAAACTTTTTCTCCCGCCCGGAAAATGAAAACTTTATAGTGATTCATCCATTAGCCTTATTTGTCGATTACTAATAACAAATGATTGATAGCCCAGCGCCCGTGCAAATTGAAAGACCTGAAAAATCCTTTCCGGCTGGTTACAAAGATTGAGCAACATAAATTCTCGATCGAGCTCACTCTCTCCCTGTAACGGGCAGTCACAAATGCTGATCTTTTAGTCTGCTTAAATAATTTTCAAGATTCAAGACTGACATTAAAATGTAATCATTTTTTTACGTCTTACCTTAACATCTCTTCTCTTTCCTTATAATCTGACGTTAGATTAATTAAAGTGCTTTTTCGTTAATTAATTAACATTTTATTATGCGATTTTTAACAAGTTGGAACCCTTGTGCCTTTATGTCCGATATGAATTTTACAGATCCATTACGTTATTATGTTCTTACCTCTTTCTCGCTGATTCGGATTTGGAGATATTATTTATAATATATATTTTTTTGACAGTGAGATGAAATGAATTCCAAAATCTTAAATTACAAATTCCCTCTGTACCTCGTTATCCTTTCAGCTTAATCACTTGGTGTACAACGTCTTGAAATCAAATTTATAAATAAAACTTCTCAGGGATTTTACAGAAGGAGGCTACTCAAAATCAATAAGTTTAAGTCCATAAAATGTACACGGGTAGCTGTTGATGTAGGTATTTTATATTTGATGAAATATCCCAGGGATTACACTGCCCTTCTTGTAAACAGCTATGTCTGTGGTTTTGCAGCTGTACTCATTTTCTCCGTTTGTTTTTTTTTTCAAAACGAATAGTGAAAACTGTTTTTATTTCTGTCTGCCTTTTGGTTTAGGAAATTCAATTTATTTAATAGTTTTTTTGGAAAATTCAATTTGAGGCACTCTTATTTGAAAACAAATATAGGTAGGTATAAAAAAAATCGCTTCATTTGTAAAAAAAAAACATATTTACTGCGATTAAATCAAATGTTTACCGTTCCATACAAGTAGACCAATTTAACCATGAGTTGTAACTTAGATTCTGATTTTACAAACGGTTTAAAAAGTTTAAAAACTAGAAATACTCTACCTAATATTTGTACAACTACTAGTCACACAAAAAAAAGTCCAAACCCAGAGAGCCATATACCATTTCCGAAGAAATTCGATTCTGTAGTCAAAATTTATGACTTCGCTACAAATTTTTGAGTACAAATTTTGTCCAAATATATCATTTTCGTAATATTTTTAGGCGCTGAACACGACGTCATTAGTAAAATTTGTCTATTAGCTCGATATTTCTCAGAAAATTCACTATTTGGGTGAAAACTGGGATTTTTTCCTACATTGAGTCCATTTCATAGTATTTTAAAACGCTGAATACTATACCATTGGTGAAAACTTCAGAGCTGCATATTTCTCAGAAAAGTCAATGTGCTTTTTTATACATGTGAAAATTAAAAAGTAATTACTAAGAACTTTATAAGAAACATAAGTACCTACTACTTATCTCCAACATCAAAATGAAAAGTTCTAAAATTATTGACCGCTCTGTTTAATAAAGAAAGATATTATAGCAATTTAAAATAAGCTACGCTTTAGGATTAAGAGGTGAAAAATTCCTAGAATGTTAAAATTTAGGCAAAATTGTTGGAGGAAGATATATATTGACATAAATACNGAATACCTGACTTTAGGAAAGGATCGTTGATCGTATTGGCGATGACATCCACTATAACTTTGTCCTCCAGCTTACAATATTGCCCTAACGCTACCTTCTGGTAATAAAAATCCACCAAATTTTGTGAAGGTTCCCGTTGAACGTTGACAAGTTCCCTCAATTTATCGAAAACACATTGTTGTGGTGGAAAAGCATTTTTAAGTTTCTTCTTCCATTCCTCCCAAGACAATTTCGTATTATCTTGATTTAAATACCAGGTTCGAGCATTTCCTTTTAGTTTATTCACCATACAATACACACGTGCCTTTTCATCCCACTCAAACATATCACCAGTTGTATCGATATTGTTTATCCACTGTTTCACATTTATTGTTTCTTGAAAACCTCCGCTAAACGTTGGTACACTATCAATTTTTCCATAGTAGGCACTTGATTTACTCCGCAATTTCCGTTTCAGTGTTTTCACTTTACGGCGTAGTCTTTCATTTCTTAGTGAAGAATCACTACTGCTACCACCACTACACGTGCTGCACAAACTGCTTATACTACTAGAACTACTATTACTAGCACTAGTTGACGAATTTTTGCGTTTATTTCTACGTTTTATCGGCTGTTTTAGGCATTTTTCTTCACTCTTTGTTCTTAATTCACCACAAAGAAACGAGGAAGTATCCCACTTCTGAATTGTTAAAAACTAATATGTTATTTACTTTTAAAATTAAAGATTTAGGTAAAACTGATTAAAATAACTTTAATGTTAGATTTGCCACCTGAATACAACCACTGCTTATTAGTCAATGCCGGCTCCATGCCACCCATCGATGAACTCATACTTTGTTTTATAACCATTTGCGATTTACAATCACCGATCGAGTAGCAAGGAACTGCGCATGCAAATTAAATAAACTATATCAGTTATTTAGTGATTCCCTCTTCATGGTTTTCACAGTACTTACTACTTATCTCCAACATCAAAATGAAAAGTTCTAAAATTATTGACCGCTCTGTTTAATAAAGAAAGATATTATAGCAATTTAAAATAAGCTACGCTTTAGGATTAAGAGGTGAAAAATTCCTAGAATGTTAAAATTTAGGCAAAATTGTTGGAGGAAAATATATATTGACTTAAATACAGAATAAAAAAGAAATAAGCAAAAATTTGTATAAATTGATTAACCATGCTAAATGCTAGAAAATATAAAGACGTAGTAGTAATGCAAACCATTATATTATATAAAATTTAAAGCCATATTTTCAAAGTTGTACAATTTTTGATAAAGATATAGTTATAGTTATTGAAATATAATGATTAAACATTACATTTATTTAATGATAAAGCAAAATTACTCGATACTGATTTTTTGATATATCATTTCTTTGGTGACGACATACTCGTATATGAATATATTAAAGATGATAATAAATTAGTAGTAATTATTTTTTTAATTTTCAGGTATGTACAAAAAAAGCACTAGTTTTGAATTTTCTGAGAAATACCGAGGTTAGAGGTAAATTTTACTAATGGTATCGTGTTCAGCACCTCAGAATATTACGAAAATGATATGAAAACTTATTTGTTTTTAATTTTTTTTTAATAAATTTCCTACCCCGTTCCTGGACAAGCTAGTGTGATTTCAAACAACGGCACGTGTTAAGTCTCAGCGCATGCACAATTGACAACTGGCCTATGCATCGTTGCCAAATCTCATAATTGAAAGAAAAGATTATTAAAAAACCATTTCACATCACCTGCTGTGAGGTACTGCTCTTTGCGATAATCCACCTGATATCGTCTTCTTGAAGTAGAATCGTTTTCTTCGGACAGAAAGTAGGCTCTAATCATATCAGCTCTTTCCTGATGCTTTTTCATAATATCACTTAAAAACTTGAAAAAGAAAACTGTACCGTTACTAAACACTGAAATAAATAACTTTATAAGGTTATACACTTACACCACACAACGGTACTATAGGAACAGCTTTTCACAAAACGATATAGTCAAATACTAAATAAGAGACGATATATTTGGCCAATCCCGTTCCGCAGAATTAAGGTGGCAGTTTGTATTTAACGCATTTACTCGTCATATTAAAACACCTGCAAGATGTAAACAGAACAGCGGAGGTTGATCTGTTCTCGGATTCGTGATCAGTGACCCCGAAATTCGAATTCCTTCAGAAATGGTAAGTGGCTTTCTTCGGTTTGAACTTTTTTTGTGTGTATTGCCAGAAAACATTTGCTCTACGGGCTACGTGCCCCGCCTAGCACTGAATTACACCAGCAATATCATTAAATCCAGCTATGACCATTCGTTGGCAAAACACACCAGATATAGACCGGTTTCGGACTTATTAGCCCTCATCAGTATGCCATATATGCGACAACCGACGAACGTTCCAGCTGCTTAGGTTTCTTAAATCCAGAAAAGGAGTAAGTATAAATAAAGGACTTAACAAAGAGCTATGACGAAATTAAGAAGCAAGTAGTAAATAAGAAATTGAAACAACTATTTCTAGTTTTTTTTCTAAATGACTAGTTTGAAATGAATGAATCTGTTTGGTCTTAAAGCAATGGTTACTAATTTGATATTGATTTTTTTTTTCATTTTTATACATATTTATAGTGAAAGTGCATAACTTTGTACCTAAGATACTCAATAAGTTAATATTGAGCTGCTGTCTGAAAATAAATGCAAATTTTTAAATAGATTTTACAAACATTTTATTATTACTAGCTTTGAAATAATTTTTTTGTGTAGAAAAGCTGGTATTAAATTTGAAGCGTTTATTGCTTTCAGATCAATCCAAAATAATATCTATTTTTCATTTCAGCTTGAACTTTTCTTTCACAAAGCGGAAGAAATTTCGTTTGATGTTTCAAAAATCCTGCTACTTTTACTTCTCCTTCCTAATCCTGGAATACCATGAGGCAGTTTTATTCACTTATCTCATTCTCGATATATCCATCCTATTTATATATTGGCTCTTTTTTCAATAAATTTTATTCTGTTGTAGCCTAATCTATTGACTATATTGACTAATGTATTTAAATTGGATACATATGCAAGGTATAACTTTATTCAGTTCAGTAGTTTAGTTTTTTTAGGGACAATAGTAGGCGTTTCCAGATTACTAATCTGAAAATCTTTTTTTCCTGTGTTTTCCAAATTGAAGAATACTTTTTTATATAAATATTTGTATTCAAATTCTCGTTTTTTGGGATACAGTATGTTGAAGTTTAAAAGAAAACTATAATATCTCTTGAGGATATTGAAACAAATTTGTGTGCGCAGTAGTAGTGAATAAAATGTTATTCAACATAAAAAAATTGGGTCTCATCTCAAACCAATGACGTAGATATGAGGCATGCCGGTTACAACACGGTTGTTTTTCCAATAGTGTAAATTAAAACACTTATTAATTTGGTAGACATAGCACAAACGATTAAGTTGTAATTATCTTTAAATGTAACGATCTTTATTTATTAACATGTGAAACGAATTGGTAAATGGAATGAGCCACGATCCATGTTGCAAAACTCGAAGACCCCCTTTTACCTCAACGCCTTATTTACTCACGGAAGAGTCAAACTCTACATCTACAGGGCGTTAATGAATAAAATTTAAAGGGGTAAAAAGGAGCAAAAACTGAGTTAACTGATGTGAGAAACTTATATCGGAAGTTTAAGGTCATAGAGAAAAAAGCTAATAAAAAACTGTATTGGAAAGTAAGTTTATAATACATTGTTGTAGAGATTGCTGTGCTCTTTTTCGAGAGTACATTTAAAGCCGCATTTCCAAGTTTGCTTTTGAAAATGGCGCATTTATTTAGCAATCGTGAATATTATGATATGCTTATAATTTATGGTGAAGCAAACGAAAATGACCATAGAGCTTGTCAAGTGTACTGTGCGAGATATACTGAAGTGCTCCCGCACTGCGAACATTTGTTGCTGTAGCGCAAAGAGTTTTGGACACCAGTGAAGTCGAGGTCGCGACAGTGGCCCAGGGGACCACTAAGAATCTTAAAGTAAATATTTCGCATCCTGTTGTGTGGTGAACATTCCGAGAAGCTCAGTTGTACCCATTTCATATTCAACGTGTTCAAGCGCTTACTCCTGAGGCTTTCCACTACGTCGAATGGTTGCTTCAGGAACATGCAAGAAATCCTCAATTTACAGCGCAAACATGTTACAGATGAAGCCTGGTTCAGTCGAAATGGTGTACGTAACGTCCACAAAAATCGAAACTTCATACGAAATACGTCGCGGCAACAGATTTCAGGGAACATGTGGCCGCCATCTTTAATGAAACTTTAATACGAGCTTTTGAATTCCCTAGACGCTTAGACGATGCTTTAAATCTAGATATTTTGCAAAATCGCTTGCCGGAGTTATTGGAAGACGTGCCGTTAAATATTCTGCAAAATATGTGGTTACTGCTTGACGGAGCCCCCGCTCACTTTTTTCGGAGAGTGCGCGACTTTCTAAACATTAATTTTCCCGATCGCTGGATAGGCAGCGGTAGCCTAGTTAGATGGCCCTCCACCGGTTCCCGGACCTCACCCCCTTGCCGAAGCTTGTAATACGATTCGAGAGGAGCGAATTGGATACGTCGCGCTGAAGCTTGTGTGCAAGCAAATGGTGGGTACATCCAACATCTTCTATGAAAATCAGCAGTTCTCAAAAGGTGGCTCCTTGCAATGTTGAGGTAAGATTTTAAAATTACATTATATTCAACACAAATCCGTGTATTTACTTCATTTTGACAAAACGGACATGTAGCAAAAATATTTTACATAAGTTCATTAACAGCCTGTATAGAAATTAATAATAATATAGTCTGTGGTGAAGTAAATTGAAGCTAAGGAGAGTAAAAAGTCTCTCAGGAAATACTACGAAAATTGATTCTGTGTATTCCTTATATACCAGTCTACAATTAACTTTATTTCCTGATTACCTAATTAAATTTGACACTGACCTTTTCGGCTCATAACCCTTTAAATTAAGGAACTAAAGGAAATGTTGAATATAATATATTATACCACTTCTTAAACATCAATAGAACAGAATTTGAATGCACACACTATCCTTCTCTTCTCCGCAAACTTAATTTATGGAGCAGTCTCTCTAGAGAAAATCCCTGCACCCTCATTGCCTTGGTCCGTGAAACACGTATAGAATAACTATTACTTATAGCTGTTCATTCGGGTATTAGATATCAAGCAAATGCAGAGCGGTGATCTCTGGAGAAAGGACCGATATATATAGCGGATGTAACGGTATCCCATAGGTGGCGTAGAACCAGCCCTTATACTCATTTCCACCCCTAAACCGCTTAGTCAGCGGTTACGTAAAGGACTACTTCAAATATGGTTGTCAGTGAGACGAGGGATGCTAATAATACAACGCTACTCTAACTGATATTCTATCTTAAAACAATAATAATGTAATTAATCCTTTAATAAAAGGAATGGTAAAAAGAATATATTAATGAATGAAATAGAGGTGACAAAAAGTAATAAGCGATTTGAATAGTGTAAAATGTTAAGGAGGAAACAGTATTTGCCTAAAGATGAAAATATAATGAATACATACCAGATTTAATTTCTTGAATTATAAAGAAGTTGCATGATCTTTTTCTGCAGATATATACGAGATATTCTTATTATCTATTCTATTCTATCCTCTCGAGAATTGCTTTAGCTTCTAAGATTCCAACAAGGGTTTAAAATTTATATTTTTTTATGTAGTTTTTGGAACCGAGTGGCGTTTTTCGGTTTTCAACACGGCTGACATAATATGGATAGGACTTTTACTTCAATATAGAAATTATCACATAAATGAGCATATCAGACTAGAACTGTTCACATAAGGGTATGATAGGTCATAAAATATAAATCAAATGTAAAAATTGCACAATTCAAGATGGCGCATTCAATATGGCGGCCGTATAGGTTCCTGCAATGCAAAATAGGAAACAATCTCTTGAATTGATCGAAATTTGATATTCAGGGGTTTTTGGGGCCAGCAATCACAATTCTGATGTCAAAATTACAAAATTCAAAACAGCACATACAATATGGCAACTGTATAAAGTATGTCCATACAAAACAAAATGGAAAGCAATTGTTAGCCCGACTCAAAATTTGATACTTACGAGTTTGTGGGGTCGACAATCACAATTCTGACCCCAAAATAGCAAAATTCAAAGTGGTAGATACAATATGGCGGCCATAGAAGCCCTTGTAATACAAAATGGATACAATTCATGGTCCCATGAACAATAATGCGAATTTAATATCCGTAACGACTCTTGGAACGTCTTGGAAATCCCTAATCAGGAATGATCGTACACTGTCTGCCAATATTTTGATGGTTGATCGACGATCAGATCAAACGAAATCTCCCAAACATCAGTCAGATGTGATAGACACTCATCATCAGCCTACATCGTTTGTAACAGTCGATACGTTTCCGTGGCTATTTTATCGACTTAAGACAGAACTTGATTGCTGTACGCTTTTCAATATGCGTTTCCATGATACCTACCGAAAAGTTGCTTCGCACAAAACGTTATAACTTCGTGGTAGATACACGTATACTGATGAAATATTGTTTGGTCACGTTAAATACTTCTCGCTATGAGTTACGGTGACCGCTCATAGAGAGCGCTATGCACTCCGCCACAATAGAATCAGTCTTAAACTTAAAATAGCCAGACCGTATAAAATTGATATCACAAAAACCTGCTACTTGTTATATCTACGCTGTCTCGGATATCACCAATATCATCATACCTATCCGAACCACAGGAACACAGTCGGACGTGATACACACTCCTCACCGTTTATAACACATTTCCGTGGCTGTTTTATCGATTTTAAAATAGAACTTGATTGTTGTACGCTGTTCACTGTATGTTTCGCACAAAACGTTATAACTTCGTGGTAGATACACATACAGATGAAATTTTGTTCGGTCGCTCGGAAGGCTTCCCACTACGTAGTTCCGGTGACCGCACATAAGCATTTCGCCACAATAAAATCAGTCTTAAATCTTAATAGCCAGACCGTGTATATTAAAAGTGAATAAACAATGTAAAATATATTATATAAATAACCCACTACGTTGCAAAACCCTTTGCTAGTTGTAAATACACTTTTTAATACCTTAACGTTACTCTCTTTTAGATTTGAGTCATTCTGTAATTTTCAGAGTTTCTCATTTAATTTCTCTTGAAATAAATGAATTATTCTAAATATTATGAACTTCTAATTATAAGAAATCAGGTATGATTCCTTTTGATCGTTCTTACCAGTGGCGGCTCGTGAAGGAGGACTCTGGGACTCCGCCCCCCCCCCCCATATTTTCAAACTGTAAACTTAAAATAATGTGTTTATTAAATCAATAAAAAACCTAAATAGTATGCATTCAATATGTCATATATGTTAGGTTGGTTGCATAAAGTGGATGTACTCCGTGAACGTACCAAAGAGTTATATCTGACCGCGCGCGCAATCCCCAGTCCATCGCGGACGGTGAAATCGTAGTCCACCGTGAAAGCATATTTTTACATATGATTGGACAAATTGGCACGTGGAGGGGTAGGCGACGATAGGCTCGTGCGCTTTATTTTGGGACTCAATGTGGCAGTATCCCGTATCACTGCAGTGTAGTTATACGTGTTTTGTTTTTGGTTTGGCGCTTTTTAAGACATTATATTTTATAAGTTTAAGTTTAAAATGAGGGTTCGTGAAATAAAAAAACTTGTTATTAGTAATTTAAGTTTAGAGGAAAAAGTCGAATTGAAAAATAACGGACGTCCAACGCCAGTGTTGAATTTAGTTCAGGTACAGAAAGAGTGCAAAAGTAGGCCAGTTTTTAAGGAAATTACTCAAGCTTTACAAATATTAGTGACGATACCAATGACAACAGCAGAACCAGAACGGTGTTTTTCAAAACTAAATCTGATTAAAACTTTTTTGAGAAATACTATGTGTGAAGATCGTCTAAGTGCGTTAGGAATGTTGTCCATTGAGAACTGTATGGTTAAAAATATTCCAGACTTTAACGAAAAGGTGACACAGAAGTTCAGTGCGGACAAAAGCAGGAGAATGGATTTTAATTTTAAAAAATAGGTGAGTGCATTAAACAATATAAATTGATGTTATTAAAATAGTAAATAATAAATAATTGAGGCAGTGCCTCCTCTGTAAAAATTCCCAAGAATCTTTTTATAAATATTTTTCATCTCTAAATCTACATATATCCCAGCTGGGTTGGTTGATCGATCATCCACTTCAGCCCCACACGTTGGAATTTTACTTCTTGTATTGTATCTAAGTACTGTATCTACATACTGACAGTATTCATTTTGGTGTACCTATGTACTTGAAAAACACAATGACCTTGAAATTCCTCAAAATTTTTCGCCTGCGGCGCTAAGAGCCCGCACCTCCTCTCATATACGTTCTCTCTTCAAAACGCGCCCCCCTGTGGTTAAACCCACGGGCCGCCACTGGTTCTTACTAAATGTATATATAAATTTATCCCCGATAAATATTTAACATAAGTGTAACAAAAGCCAGGACGCGTAGCAATTTATTTGTTAGTTCTCGGAACGGATGGGCCAAAAAATACAATATTTCGCTCAACACAAATTTTATCGAAAAGTTAAGAGTCTTCAAGTAGGTTTAGCGTCGACACAAGGCCGTCCTTCGGAGAAGGCCCCATGAAATTTAGAAATTTATTTTTGAAGGCCGTCGGGGCCATGTGTTGAGCATCTGGTATAAAGAAAAAAATCGATATTTCTAATAATGCCCGAAATGCATTCGAAAGAACACGTATTTCTAAGTTCTCACATATTAATTAAAGTGTAATTATAATTATAAAATTTCTCTTTCGAGAATTAGATAGTAGACTCTTTTACAAGTTAATATCGTTATGATACTGGTCATAACGGTAGATAGATAAATGAAGAAATAACCCCTCAGGTTACATAAGGAGTTAAGAATACATTATTTAAAAAATAACCAATAACTATATATTTTTATGTTAAGTGATAAAATAAGAATTCGTAGCTATAAAGGAAGACATACAGGGTGTAACTTTAAGAAGAAGTCAGTTTTTTAGGGGTAACAGTATGTGTTCCCCTGAATACGAATCTGAAATAATTTTCTTTATGAAATAAATAGTCGAATTAATTAGTTTTCTAAAATGCATGGACCGACACTGCATGCCGTCACTGCAATACTCATGTATTACAAATACATGAATTGTAGGCAACCTACAGTGCATGTGAAGGGAGATAGTACCGGTAAACGGTGACGAAGCGAAAGGCGTCAGTTGTTGTTCCGCATTTGGAGACAGTACAACCAACTGTGAATTTGAATGTTTTTCATCTGTGGACTAACAGGTTGCGGTGGTGCAGATCTGTTGTCTAATTAGCGACCATTATTCAGAGGGAAGCGGCGACGAAGGTGGTAAGTATATTAAGTGTCTGTAAGAAGTGTGAGAGACCCGCAAGGTCTATTTTATATCTATTGTCCAGCGCCGACCGTTAAAAACAATTCTGCATTAAATTCCAAAGGAACTCCGAATCATGAGGTCCACATAGTTAAAAGTGGCAGGTTACACATTTAAGATTGTGCAAGCTTTGAACGCCAATTCGCTAATAATAGAACAAATTCAGAGAAGTGCTATAAAAATCATGAGTAGACTATTGTGCATTCACTGCGACTAATGCGCGCCGATATTTGAGTTTCAAAGATTAAGTTTTTACGACGGAATTTGAAAAAATAAACTATTGATGTGTTTCTAAAGGTCAAAGGAAGCTTCAAAGTTACACCCTATATAATAATTATACTGATATCAATTTTCTTTATTATGATTTATATACGATTACAAGATAAAATTCCCTTAAATTATAAATAATTAAGGTATGCCTATCATCAAATATGCTACTGATTTGGAAAGGCTCTTCTCCCCTCTCCTAAAGGCGGGTATCCATTTGTGTCAAATGTGTCAAATTTTAGTCGTCGCATCAAAGGGATGCAACAGTACTTTCTGCCACATGTTGGGACGGGGTTACCCTTTTGGCCGTAACGTTGCCTATTGCATATGTGTTTTTGTCTTATTTTTTGTTTCGTCAGACTTTTGTATATGGTCTGTTTTCTGCAGTGACTAGGAAGAGTGTGTTTTTCTGTGTTTGTGCAAAATCAGTCGGGTGCATTCTTTTCTCAAAAACGTGCAAGTTTCAAATATTACTTTTATTGAACATAAATTTAGTCAAACATTTTTTTAAATATCTCTAACTCTATTCTATTCACAGAAAAATTTATGTCGGAGCTTTATATTATAAGTAATAATTTTTTTGTTCAAAATTATGTTAACAAATTTGTATTAAGTATTTTTGCATTTAATTAATCACATCACATGTTTAAAAAACGTATATATTTTTTAGATTTTGAAAGTCTATATCTCGGAAATAAATGGCTTTAGACTTCTGGTTCATTACGACTCTTTGAATATTTTAAATCTTATAAAAATAATTTTGATGCTTTTTACACCAAATTTGGCCTCTCATAGGATAAGTTTAATTTCTTTTTAAAATGAGGTTGCCATTTTTACTTCTACATGGTGTTCAAGAAAGCATTTCTTATTTTTATCCACATAGAAAAAAAAATCGGTTAGTAACGGTAACTAGTATTTGATATCTCCCAAACCTGTTCTAAGTATAAAGTGATTATTTTTTCCATAATTTCACAAATAGTGTATTACAAAATGGCAGTACCTACAAGCCGTTAATCACAGATTGGGTGAAAGTAATGGGAGTATCCGTATGACATTTTGCATTTAGGCTCTCTTTTTCAATATATAGGATATCAAAATATGATAAGAATAATAACTTTGTTGTTTTTTTAAGATAATTAGTTGAAACTTTTCATGACCTTCTATCCAATGCCGGTACATTTTTTTGCAGTTTTGATGAAACCAACTCGAGTACACATTTCAGAAGCCTGACTGTAAATTTTACAGCTTATTTTATGCTCTATCACTAATAGACCCCAAAGGTTCAGTAATGGAGGTATAAACATTGTGAATTTTTAATTTTTTATTGATTTTTTATGTTTGCCTTGCGTTTTTATTTGAAGTGCCGGAATGTCGTTAATTGAAATCTCCATTTAAAATTAATCTAATTAAACAAATTAGATTAAATAAATTAAAAGAACCAAAACTTTTCCCAAGTTAATGATTCAAAATACACCAGTTCATTTTAAGAATGACGAGCTTTAACTGCCACCAAAAATGTTGCAATATTTCTACAATCTTGTTCTAGATCAAGATTAGCGCTTGGTATAAAAAAATATATTTGAAGCATAGTCGTGCACTACAAAAAGTACGGGGGTAAATGACTGTTGCAGCTATTTTCCTTTATTCGTGTTTCGATTTTTTTAACTGAAAAAAGTTTGGCAGCTTGAAATGTAGGTCTGTGCAAAATTTCAATTGAATATCTTAAGACAGTGGAGTTATTAATAAAATACATTTTTCGATTTTAACTTTAACATTCCACATCTTGAAAAAAAGGAGCCAATACAATAAAAAATACATGAGGAAATTCCTATTATTTTTGCCGAAAATATCTGTGAATCTGTGATTAACGGCTTGACTTACACTGGTATAGTACCTCGTATATGTATAAGACTTTGTATAGGCAGCTGTTGTGAGAGAACGTCTCGTATCAAGTTTGAAATTTTTTTTCGAAATTTTCAGTTTCAATATAGTAGGATGTTAAGTTAATTATAAATATACATATCTTGCTTTATTCATTATTTACCTTTCACATATAATAATAATTTAAGAAATATGATTTCTTTTTATGAAAGTAATTCCTGATATGTTGAATATCGAAGAAGCAAGTTCTATTGGTGCCCAGTGTTTTAGAAAGATTGGTTTCGATCAATTTTCCTATCTTTTGAATTAACTACGGCTTAGTAAACAATAAGAAAATCATAAAACTTCAATGTCAATAAAACATTTAGAAAGTTTTTATGACAAGGTTTATTTAGGGAGAAGAAGAAAACAGATTGACGACATTTCGGTTTAGTAGTTTGTGGACCTGACCCGCAGGACTTTCATGGTTCGAACAACAAGAAGCTCTGTAATAAGCAAAATATTTTCATGTAAGGGAAATTTCAAAAATAAAACTGTAAAGTTCGCAGTATTTTTCCTCCCCAAGATTGATAATTTACTTATACAATGATTATACTTTACCACTTACTCTTTTATTTATCTGAAATGAATGTTGAGGATATAATAATTAAAGGACGTACATTCGAATGTGTTTATAACAAAACATAATAACATTGTCACTTTTAAAATAAAAATGCTTTTTTTATAACTGTAGTATAATAGTTATTACAGCAAAGCATTCGACAAGATCGATCATGGAATCTTGCTGAATAGGCTTGTTGAAGTCAGTGTGGATGGTACTTTATTCAAATAGATGAAGCCGTATCTAACCGATAGATCACAATGTGTTGGAAGATAATCGATTTTTTTTTCAAATTCAATCATAGTATCCTCAGAGATCGCACCTAGGATCTCTGCTGCTAAATTTATATCAATAAAACAAATGAATGTATTAATTACTGTACTCTTAGGATGCGCAGACTATTTTAGAATATTTTTACTAATAGACTGTTTTAGTGTGACGTCACATATTTAGGTATAGCACCGGATAAATAGTGCTGTATATTTAGGCAACCCGCAACAAATTATCATAGTTGAAATTGTACAGATGGAATCTGACCCTTGTTTATTATTTACATAGAAACTATAGAAATGAACAATTTCAAATTAACTTATTTCTATAAGGATTTATAAGCATTTGAGAACAGCCAACACGTGTTTCGTAAAATAGATACACTAATGTGCTTAAAACTTACAAAAAACGATATAAAAGAATATTCTTAAATTTAAATAAACTAAAAATTTAACATTAGGCGTGTTAATCCTAATGCGCATGCTCGGGAAGAATAGCCTTATACGTAGGTGAGATCTTGATATATTATCATCGCCGTCGTCATTAGCGTATTTTCTCTTCTTTTGTTTAATCTTGGCATTTTGTAGTTTTACCAAGTATTTTTTATTGTTTTTCTGTTTATCGAGTGTTTTTCTTTCTTCAAGTGGTTAAGTACTCTTAACCAGAACCAAACTTTTCCTGAATGGTATCCTGTTGCAAGGCTACTTCGTTTGCATGACATTATCTTTAATGCGCATGCTGAGTAACATTGATATAATTTTAATTTATTAATTACTATGAAAGTCAATATTGTTCTATCAATTTAAAAATATAAATTCTATAATTCTATTAGTTTGTCACTTGGGGTTTGAAGTTTCTTAAATATTTCTAATATTGCCCGAATATGGCGATAAGGTCATGACAAAGAAGACATTTTTTGACACTTATGTCCAAAGTACATAATATGGTCGAAAATCGATCTAGTAAAAATACTGAGAAATTCTTCGTGACGATGTGTACTATGGGGTTGCCTATTATTTGGCGTATGTGACGTCACTACTAAAAAAGGTCTATTCGTGATTTTATTAATAATTGTCTAAAACTTCGCAGTGATTGTGATGTCTTTGTATTCTTTTGTGATAACAATAATTTGTTTAATAATATCGATAAATGTCACATAATCACTTTTACTTATAAAAATAAAAATCCATTTCTTTATCAATGAAACAATTTTAAACCGCATAAATGATAGAAACCTCAGTGACTTTCGATAGTTATTTGATGCTCGTATTGACAAACTAATATCTAACACACTTAAGACAATAGGTTCTTAAGACAATAATTCATTATGAGACAGTCGAAACAATTTACCAACACCAAAGTTATATTGCTTTCATATCACACCTTTGTGTTTAGCAAAATTAATTTTGCGTCAGTTATATGAAATCCTCAATACAATAATTACTTTAATCGTATTGAAGTGATTCAACACCATTTTCCGAATTTGACCTCTGATGGTCATTAAAGGTCAAATCAAGGGCACGCATGGTTTGACGTGCTGTCTTGAAAACAACGGGTTGCAAAAAAATGACCATAACTAACGTTGTAGGATTTTTCCCTGGCTATCTGACGGTGACTCTTGATTTGACCGTGACCTTCACCTTCAAAAACCGCACTATATCAGTTTTGGTAAAAATCGGTTGATTTTTGAAATTGCGTCCGCCTTCTTGGATCCGACTAAAATTCCTCAAAAACAGATTTCAGATTCGTAGTCAGCGACCCCAAAAACCCCCCTATACCAAATTTGGAGTAAATCGGTTAAATTTTTGGAATTGCGTCCGCCATCTTGGATACGCCATCTTAGAAAATGGTCAAGGACATATCTTAACGTAAAATTTTCCGCTCTTTTCATTTCCGGGGTCAAAAGTAGGCCATCCCATTTGAAAAAATTAACTTGACCTTGAAATAACCTTGAAGATCAAGGTCAAGGTTAAATCTAGGGTCACCATTGAATAGCCAGGGAAAAATCCTAAATCTTTTGTCTGAATCATTTTTCCTCAAAATGCATTTTTCGAAAGTCATTGTGCTGTTTCCATACTTTTGGGACACGTTGTATAATAACCATGGTTGCCCCCACCATAACATGCACAGAATTTTTTGTTTGTGGGGCTGTGTAACCTTTCAAGTAAGGTACCACTCGACCCCTCATCCATTTAGGATTTTAAGGGTGCATGTCACCCCCGCGTGGGGTTTGAACTCTCTCGAAAACAAATTTCACGTGTTTGGCCATTTTCTATTTTTAAAACAAAAAATTGCCTTTAAATTACCTTGCTTCGTTTTCGCTCGGACACCTTGTATATCTGCTAAAATAAATAAATTTTTAGAAAAAGATATATTCCGCATTTCCAATAGAGAAGAATAAGGTATTTGTCACAGAAGAGATATAACAGTAGAAAATCCGACTATTCAAATTCAAGTTAATATAACGAGACTCAGTTCATTGTTGGTTAAAAAATATATATTGAAGAAACATATACATGGAGAATCATTTGCTCTTAATTACACCAACATATAATTTAAATTACAATATAAATTTCCCATAACTCTACTGAATAAGCTCCGGCATTGTCGGCAATAAAATTAATGAAAGCGAAATACGCACAATATGCCGTTTCGGATCTACTACAAAACCCTCTCGCATAACCACAAACATTCCAACTACCGCCTTCCATTAATTTTATCATTAACTTATGACGTATGATATGGTCCCAATTTGGAAACGGCAAGAAAGACTATATTAAGCTGGTGTTTGAGTTAAGCTTAGCTAAGTGAACTGAATTATATCGAGTCTAACGCAATTACAAGTACAATATAGTGTAATAAATTGCTACATAAATTTTATTCAATTCATGGAGTCTTACTTAGTACATGATATATCATAGGAACTGCATTGCAGGATATATTACGCTCATTAAAAATAACTTGCACAATAAAACGTGCATGGTTCATTTAAGCGCTAGAGACTAGCTAACCATGAATATGGAGATGCTATATCACCCTCGTATTATCGAATAATGTAACACCGTTGCTATTTACCTGCAGCTACTTTTAGTATAGTAATCTATATCCGCATATCATCTTTATCTATTCCATAAAAATTTACAACATTTACTGAAAATTCAAAAGTAAATAGCAACTATTAAGAGACGTCTGTCAAGCTTCAAGCCCCACGTGTAAGAGCTTAGTTCTAAATAGTCAAACGTAAAAATACAGTAAAGACTGACAATTGGAATACATGGATGCAATATAATAAGATAAATAAAGCGACAAATAACTAAAACAAGAATATACCGGAAACAGATGGGATGCATCTACTGCATATTTGTATTTAAAAATTCATCTATGCCATAGAAAGCATGTCTTAATAAAAATTGTTTCACGTTACGCTTAAAACTAATAAAATTTAAAGTTATTATTTCATGTGGTAAAACGTTATACAATTTAACACCCCAGTATGCTGTTCCATTTCTTGTTCTACTAAGCCTCAGGTACGCATTATTAAGCATGTCTTTATATCTAGTACCGTGACAGTGAATTTCACTACGAGCTGGATACATTACGATATGACTCTTTACATACAGCAAACACTGTAATATATATACACAAGGGAGTGTTAGAATTTTCAACAAAATAAATTGCTGTCTACAGTCATCTCTGTATTTAAGTCCTGATATTATTCTTATAGCTTTTCTTTGCAAGCTGAATACACTACAAGCTGAAGTAGCATGACCCCATATTAGTATGGCATAAGATAAAACAGAATGAATGAGGCCATGGTATGCTGTAACCAAAGTTGGTACTGATACTTGATGAGTCAAATTACGTAGCAAATACAGGTTTTTTGATAATTTGTTGCAAACATGCGTTGTATGGTGATTCCATAATAGCTTAGGGTCTAGATATACTCCCAGAAATTTGACAGATTTCGGATTTTCCAAGAGATCAATATCCCGCAAACTAAATATCATGGTTTCTGTCTTAGCTCTATTTAGGCTTAGATGATTCGAAAGAAACCAATCCTGCATCATTAACTCGGCTTGTTTGGTTCGATCTAGGAGCTCGGTCAGTTCAAGCCCTTGACCCGTGATATTAGTGTCATCTGCAAACTGAATAGTTAACAAAGAATTATCAATGGAACGTGACAAATCATTCACGTAAATCAGGAATAGTACAGGCCCAAGCACAGACCCCTGTGGTACTCCTGCACTAAGAGTGAGATAAGTAGACCTGTCATTGTTTTGGGTTA